>NC_136500.1:90842255-90927255 GCF_053919585.1 Euprymna scolopes | reverse complement strand
GGAAATAGATAATTCTGAAGAACACATACCATAGTAGTATTTATAGAACAGATTGAAACTAGCAACATCATCTGTGTGTGTGTGTGTGAGAGAGAGGGAGAGATTGCAGAGAAGAAGAAAGTGGAAGGGAATAAAATTACATATTTGTTTCTGTACCTTTATCAAAAAGGGCCTATGTTAATGAGAAAGAGTATTTGGAGGGGGGAGAGACTATCGTTAACCAATCAGAAATTACTTTCTGAAGGGCTTATGTTAATCCAAGACAACCTTGGGAAAAGGCCTATATTAATTGAAAAGCAACTATTAATTAACAAAAGGGCTTATATAAATTGGAAATGGTATTTGGAGAGGGCTTATTGTTAATCCGAAATGGCCTATGCTATTTTTTCTAAGACTGTTGGACATTTATGATTGAAATTTGGTGGACAAGTCAGGTATAGAGTGAAGTTTATTTGTACAAAATATTGTGGAATTAAAGAAAGGATTGTGAATTTTATCAATGATTCCAAGGATGCCATTTTTATTGGGTCATCTTACATTGTCTAGCTTGTGTCCAGATGGCTAACTAATATGATTACATGTTTTTTTTTTTCTTTTTAGCCACATCCATCTTGAAACTTCCTTTTTTGTCACTTTATTGGTATCCAACATCGATAATAAAAGTGGTATTATGTAACTGAGAGTATTCGAACTTGGCATGCATGGTCCTTAATAAAGCCAAAGCAATAACCAGTGAAGGCTAAATTCCAAGAGATAATTTTCAAGAAATGGTGACTTAAAATCTTTAAGCTTTGTAATCTTGGTAAGTGAAAATTAATAATTTAGATTATTTGGATTATCCAATGCAATCGCCAACCTTCTTCAAGTGTATCTCCTAAACTTGAAGATTTTTTTTTATGCTGAGCTCGTGAATCTGTGTCGAATTTCAAACAGAACCAATTAAAAAATATTTTTTCGGTTTTAGGAGTAGAAAAAAGTCTAAATCTATTTAAAAAATAATAAAGGACGATCACGTAAATTATCGATTAAAAAAAAAAGCTTTTATGACTTTGTTTTTATTGAAAATGGAAGCCGTAAACCAGAACTGGATACACGGTTTCAACGCTCAGCAAGATGGTTTGAATTTTATTATATATATATATATATATATATATATATATATATATATATATATATATATATATATTATTTTATAACCTCAATTATTGACTTAATCCATTATAATTGTTTCCGCGCACAGAAAACTTGCTGTCCGCTTCATCAGACAGCAAAAGGCAAAATTAGAAAGGGATAAAAATATGATTTTATGGGGCACGAGTGTATATTTATGAAACAAGAGAAATATATAGAGAAAAAATATATAAAAAGAGGAGATAGAAAGAATGAAAGATAGAAGAAGGAAAGAAGCATATGTATGCGAATTTAGGAAAACAAATGACTATGATTGAAACATTGATAAAGGTGCAGTATCTTTCCACCCACAAAAAGTCCTTAAAAATTACTATTAGAATGCTGAAAACGAAAATAACAGTAAAACTTTCAAGAGACGAGTAGTTTCCAAGATATAATGAAGAGGGGTCACTTTTCTATATCAATTTAATGTAATCGACCTTATAGCCAAGGTGGTCAATTTAATGTAATCGACCTTATAGCCAAGGTGGTCATATAGTGGGTGTTCATTTTATGTTAAATTAACATAGAAAAGTAATCCTCAACTTTTTTGAAACAGTAATGTGCAATTTTAAGGGCAAATGTCACATAGCCCACTAGACAATTCAGGTCATTAGCTTTTTAACGAGCCTTCATTTGTTAAATTCTGATCAGTAGTTGCCGAAATTTCAAACTTCTAAAATTGCCCCCCAAAACTGGTATGTCTATATATACTATACTCGTCGCCAAATTGAATATTGAAATGCTCATATCTTTGGTTCTATGCGTCGAAACTACATGAAAAATTGCAAGCTTTTAGGAGATAATAATACTATTCTATGGTTAAAATCTTATGAGAATTGCTTAAAAAGAACCTATATCTTCAAACCAATAAAATATGCCCAAATTTACATACATTTACATATATAGTATTATAGCAAGCCAGTTTTAGTTTTGCTGTTTTGTGATGAATTTTGCTTCGGATTTTTTTAGCAAGGTTGTCTCCTCTGTAGCCTTGCCAGGTCACTAATATACATCGTTTCTCTAAAAAAATATCTAACTGTACCAAGTACAATCGTCTTTCAGAATCACCTCATTAGAGAGCGCCATTTCTGCTTCAATAGTGAAATATTACAAGAGAAAACCGATGGAATTACGTAGAGGAAAAATTGCTATAAATTAACTTAAATGATTGATGGATGGGGAGAAGAAGAAGAAGAAGAAGAAGAAGAAGAAGAAAGAGTCATAATTCAATCGTTGCCGTTTTTCATCAGCTGCATCAATTCATATATTCAGTTCTATCCATACAAATGAGATTAGCATAGGATGGAGATGTTTTAGTACAATGATCCAAAAACTAATAATTTTAATGAGATCAAAATGGCGGATCAATGAATTTTTTTTTATTGTCACATTTTCACTCCAAACAAGGTACATTGCAACTTTGACGTGGGAGATGGGGGGGGGGGCTACTATCAAGAACATAAGTTGCGGGGATACTACATAGAAAGATGAGCAGCAAGATGTCTGTTCACATTACATTTGAACTTCTGTATGTCTGTACAGTTGGGTAAGCAGAAACCCGGAAGAGAATTCCAAAGTCTAGCAGTTCTGGGGAAGAAACTATTAGAGTAGAAGACTTTCTTACATCTAAGGATCTCTACTGTGTAGGCGTGGGACTTTGCTGCTTGCCGGGTTTGTCGGAGATATTTACGTTGAAGGAGTACTAGGGTTTTGTAGTTCGTTGGAGCATCTACCATTAAAATACTTATAAAACAGGCAGAGGGATGCAACATTTCATCGATGTGACATAGGTTGAACAGTTCAGGACCTATCAGGTTGCCAACTCTTTTTTTAACCCTATTCAAGAGTGAGAGATTAGTAGCAGATGCACCAGCCCAAATGTGACAACAGGCGTAAGTAACATACAAAAAAATGATACAGACTAGTAGTAATACTATTTAGATGCGGCTGTGTAAGGATTAGTGAATAAAAATGTTCACATTAGTTTAACATTAAGTGAATGAGACATCCCATTAGAAGTAAAAGTAAAACAGGAGATACGTGTTACAGGAAGTCGTATTATAGATGGAAGTCTGAAATGACACGTGGAAAGGAAGAGAAGACAAACGTTTTTCTCTTTGGCAGATAAGAGGATCGTGTTCATTTGGAGGTTTTCAGAACTCCGTTTTTGTTTACTCTCATCCTCCTTTTTCAGGAAGGAGATGGGAAGTTTATATGTAAGCTTATATGGATGTGTGAGATTGAAAAACTAAATGAACCATTTAGCAAAACTGTCGTTGAAGTCGTATTATTTATATTATTCGGATTACTCGGATAATTTTAAGAATTATTTTCACAATGTTTCCGTCAATGTAACCTCCGACCTTCTTCAGGTGTATCTGGTGAACTCAAGAATCATTCTGTCAAACTCGGGAATCTGCACAAAATTTCAAACGGAACCCTTTATTTAATCAATGGAGCTAGCATGCTCTCGTTTGTATTTTTAGTGTTGCCCGCATTGAGGATTGAACCTTCAAATTCTAGAAGAGTGTAACTTAGATGTGAATTTATCAAGTACTTTAACTGTTACGTTATTGTTGTTGGAGCCATGTTTTCTTTTACGTTATGCATCAATATCAGTTATCAGAAGAGAGAGAGAGAGAGAGAGAGAGAGAGGGGGGGGGAGAGAAATCGAAACTTCGGTTGCCACACCAACATTGTAACTACAGAAACTCGATCAGTAGGTTTTGCTAAGAAAGCGAACTCACTGTTAGACAACCCGGGTTTGTATTACTGTACACATAGATTCGAAAAAGTTGTCAAAAAACAAATATATAACAAATAAATGTTATCAAAAGCAAGATAAGTTACTTTTCTACCAAACTGGATATATTTTTCGTGTTTTTATTCAATGTAACATGTTTATTCAGCTCGAAAAACATACATTGTTTACAGATGTATTTGAAAATTCAAAATGGTGCCCGACTCTCTCTTTAACACGGTAAGTTCGGGAAAAGGTGTTATAAATAATAAACTAGACAAAATACTATTAAAAAACCACCGAATATGTCAACCTATGTCACGGTAATATATATTGAGCGAGTTTGTAACAGTATTTTATCTAGTTTTATATTTATAGCACCTTTTCCCAAACTTACCGTGTTAAAGAGAGAGTCGGGCGCCATTTTGAATTTTCCAATACATCGGTAAATACAGTATGTTTTTCGAGCTGCATAAACATGTTACATTAAATAAAAACACTGAAAACATATCCAGTTAGGTAGAAAAGTAACTTATCTTGCCTTTGATTACATTTATTTGTTCTATATTTGTTTTTTGACAACTTTTTCGAATCTATATGTACAGTAATACAAACCCGACAACCCATAAATACAAATATTTAAGTTCATATCATGAGAAAATGTAAAACAGACCAACAAACAGAGCTTTTTATAGATAAAATATGCATTCAATCTGCACATTCATTAATGAAATTCTATTTCACGCTTAAAAATTACAGACGGATAAAAATGTTATTTAAAAAATTTTTTTTTTTTCCTCCCATTCACCCCCAAACAAGGCACATTGCCACTTGGATGTAAGGGGCTGCTAATTAGGATCATGCCTAAGAAAGAGTAAGATGTTGGTTTACGTTACATTTAAACTTCTGCATATCAGTAGGGTCAGGGAAGCAGGTAGCAGGAACGGAATTTCAAAGTCTAGCTGTTTTAGCAAAGTAGCTATTATTATTTTATCATTTTATTATATATTTAAATGTGTTTCCTACATTCATTAAAAGATAATAAAGTATATCAAAACGAAATGCTTTATATACGTAATTTGTATAAAAACATTTCGCTTGGAGCTATTTAAACGAATTACGTCTGACTTGTAACGAAGATAATATTTTTTGCATGAAAGAATATGAATTAAAACATTCAAATTCTTACCCTGTGTCTTTCTATGCGTTTTTTTTTCAAACTATTTAATAAAAGTGTTTTTTGTTCTCAAAATTTATGCAAAACAATCATGTCTGTTGGGACTTTGTACTTTTCATACTAATTTACATGCCATTTTAGATGTATGAATAATATGCAGACGCACATATATTATGCATATTGTATATGCATATATATTTTATATACATACTTTAATATCAATACTTTACAAAATTCAGCTTATATATATATGTATTGTTCATACCTTTAAATCCTTATTCTCTAGATACGTTAACTTAAATCTAAGAAAAAGAAATTACCTTAAACTTTAACTTTTGTTTTAATTGAAATTAATAGGGGTTTTCTATTATATTAAAGCGCTTTAAGCATAACTTCTAAATTCACAACTCCAAACTTTGACAAGTTTCAACCTCTGACAATCACCAGGTATATTATAACTTTAAATAATACATGATATGCACCTTTATATAACAAATTAAATAGATATCAACTTTGTAATACGTTATAAAAATTACTTCAAGTAAATTAAAATCATATTATATATATATATATATATATATATATATATATATATATATATATATATATATATGAGCAAACAGTTAATAAAATATGTTAAAACACTTTGAAATGAGTTAAAAACATATTTAATCTGAAAAGGAAACACTAGATAAATGGATAGTCCTTAATCTGCGAAGTTTCAAAGAAATACTTTCCTTCTCATCAGAGGGTAGGAATTAGCAAAATGCGGGATCGGATTTTGCATGCAGAAGTATTTGATGAAACAACAAGTAAGTCAAAGTCTTACTTGAAAACAAAAAAAGTGAAGCAGAGGGAAAATGGTGAAGAAAAAGGTGATTACACATGAATGGATAGTCTGGTGGAAGATAAAAAATCCAATGACGGTAAAATCCAAATGTAAAACTCCAAGAAAGTTTTATATAGATAGATAGATGACGATGATTGCAACGTCTTGTCAGACGAGAGCCACTCCCTCAGACATTTAAAATCCATGAGCCAAATGCCTGAGGGAGTATCTATACAAAGATGATGTTACAGAGTCTTAGCTTTGTACGACAGCTAAGTTTCTCTCTCGGTTCAGAATGTTGAGATCCAGCAACAAGCAAGAGCAAGATAGCCAGCAACAAATTAAACTGCAGACCAGCTTAATGCGGGTACTGGTCTCCCGCTTTATGGTTTTTTACATCAGAGATTTGCTTCTCCTAGAAAGGTTGCCTTTACCACGGCTTACGGGAGCCCTCTCCACCCCAATACACATATACAATACACACAAATATACACGGTGTATAGATTAATATACACCGTGTATAGATAGATAGATAGATAGATAGACACATACATACATACATACATATAGACCTTCAAATCAATTATCGTTATTACAAATAATTATAATTATCGTTTATTAATTTATTTTATTTTATTAACTTTTTATTTTTTTTACTGTTTTACTTCTTTACATTTTTTGTTTTATTCATTTATTTCTACTTTACTATTATTACCAATTTAAATTATTTTTGTTGTTATTGTAAGCTGTACACGAATAATCAATATAATGTGATTATTACCAATTATTGTCAGTATCGCAGTTACTAACCTTTTTATTTTGTATTTCTCGTTCTTTCTATTATTCATTATTTTATCACTATTAATAATTAGATCTTATCATTGATTATTTTAATTAATTAAATATATTTCAAGGTTATTATAATAATTTTTCTTTTTGCATAGGCATCACCACTTATCAAGGCCCAGAGGCCACTCGTGGATAAGGGTTAAAGATTGTACAGTAGTCAATCGTTAGTAATGGAAATTCGGTAAATTTGTTAACTTAAGTGGAACGGCTCATCAAGAACTTGTTTGCGTTGGACTTTTTAAGACAATCAGATTGTAGTCAGCTGGAAAGCAGCAAAACGGAAGACAGTTCCACAGGCGTGCACTTCTAACAAAGAAGTTTTGTTCATGGAATCTACATTTAGGTTTAGGGCACAGATAAAGAGCAGGGGAAATTATTGATAGTGTTTTCAGCTAGACGAGTATTTCTTGTGAAAGTTTGGCGAGAGGCAACCATAGATTGAAGCTCAGTCGAGTACTTGCCATGAAAATAACGATAAAGCAGAGACAAACTCGTAACATCTCTTCTGTGAAAAGGACATCCCGTACCAGCCTACGAAGTCTATTTTGAACTCTATCAAGGCAGGATAAGTCCTTTCTAGCAGCTCTTGGCCAGATGTGGCAACAGTACTCCATCCTTGGACGTGCCTGGCTCTTATATAGGTAGAGAATTGCATCAGTAGTGAGATATCTACTGGATCGATAGAAGGATCCAACCATTTTTCAGCAGCTTTGGCAACGGATTTGATGTATGTGTTCTATTTCGGATCAGGAGTAAAAGTCAAGCCCAGAAGCTTGTCAAAACAGGAGGCCTCCCCAAGACGAGAGCCATTCATTTCAATTGATGCCAGATGGGGATCAGAGCGTTAATGATGTAAACATAAAAGCTTAAGAGAGGGGGAGGAGGAGAGGAGCGGAAGGAGGGGAAAAAGTAAAAAAGAATGTTTTTAAATATTATTATTTATATTGTATTTTTTCTATTTTCTTTTCTTCCTTGTCTTATAATCTTTTTATTAATGTCTGTAGCGATGGTAGTGGGAGATGACAACGTAAGTGGTTCATTTTTGACCATGACAAATTCGAGGAAATTCAAATTCATTTTTATAACCAAGTAATTGAGATTAATTTTATAGCTCCTTTTTCACATAGATACTCCAAAATTGTTAACCTGACCCACTTATGCAGCTTGACACAATACGCAGTAGAATGCTAATGTCTCAGTTGCGTCCAGTGTCAGGGACTGTCACACACGCATACATCTTCCTTGATCTCTACAATTATATAAATGTAACTTTGTCTATGTGTGTGTGAGTTATTTCCTTATAGACTCTGAAACTGCCAAACAGATTTTCTGTAAAATTTATAGGAAACTAGTGTATAAGTCTGGGAGTGATCTTAGTTAAGTTTTGTCCCAGAATAGCCTCAATAATTACTGATAATTGAAACCGTTATTTTAATTTATCTATCATCAGTAAAGCCATTTTTTCCATGTCGTCGCTTAGCAACAATGACAGAAAACAGGCCGTGAAAATTCTTCTGTGGTAAGTTGATAGCGTGTTATTTTTATTAAAAAAATTTTTTTTTTTGCATGATGTGGTCTGTTGGTTCAAACTCCGCTCGTAAATTTCCTTTCTTTTCTTTTTTTTCATTAACTGCAAAGAATTTTATAAGACTTGAAAATTTACGTTTTTTTCGGTTTTGTTTTTTGCATGACGTGGTTTGTAGGTTCAAACCCTGCACGTACATTTCTTAATGTTTTTTTTTTGTTAAGTTTATATAAAATAATTTTATAAAAGAAATAGTAGGTTCTCTAGAGTGCAATGTAGAATAACATATATTTTGGACTAAGTTACTGCATGGAGACATGTGAAGCTTTCTCCCCGGGCGATAATCAGGGAAAGTAGACTGATGATTAAATCTTTCATAAACTGTAAAATTTAGTCACTTCTTTTCTTTATTCATAAATTCAGACAGACCTGATATATACACGAATTGAGGAAGGCATTGAGAGATTTTGATTCTTATCCAAAGAAAAAAAAACAGACTAACTTGACAATGACAGTAAATCATAGTTTAACACAAAGAATTTTATTCTTTTTTTTTTGGGGGGGGGGATTGTTTTAAATTTGTAAGATCTCTAAATATGACAAAGTTTTAAATCTTTTTCTCAAACTGATAAGTTATTGGCAAAAAATATTTCAAGATTTATCTACACTATAATTAGATTTGTTTCCTTTCATAAAAAATATAAATTACCAACTCAAGTTGAAGATAGAATAAATGTGATGAATTCATATATTATGGGAAAAGAAGTCACATGTAAAATAAAGCACAGAGAATACGATCTGTATGCTGCCATTATCCATTGTAAGATCGTATGTAATTCTGTCTGTAATGGGTATTCCCGTTAGTTTCAACATACGAGGTCCGCCACAACAACTAAGTTGTTCAGAAATCCACATAGACGGTTTGTTTATAGTGGTGAAGGTTTTGTGTAGAACCATCCATACTTTTTGGTATTACTGCTAATATCAATCGATGCAACAGCTGCCACAAGACAAAGCGCACAGTAGACCTCAAAGTTTTTCATGTCTTAATGAAGACTGGGAGTCCATGCTTCCCAGCGGATTAAATGTGGCCCCAGATACCAACTATGAAATCTCTGCATTCAGAGAGAGAGAGAGAGAGAGAGAGAGAGAGAGAGAGAGAGAGAGAGAGAGAGAGAGAGAGAGAGAGAAAATGATGTGTGTGTACACGATTCTTGTGATTTTGTATTAAAACTGCATTTATGAATTCAAATACTTGATTGACCGTTTCGTTGATGCATGAACAACCAATATAAATTTATACAGGGTGAACAGAAAGTCCTTGGACCAATTCAAAAGTGGTTTATTAATAGAAAATTACAAACATATAAATTAAACATGAATGAAAATTATGAGTTAGGAAACCAAGAATAAATTCAAATTATTTATTTTCAATGTGATGTCCCTTCCTTTCGATTAGACGTTTAATTCTCTGTTTGAAGTTACCAACCGAGGCATGCAGCGTTTCCTGAGGTATTTTAGCCCATTCACTCAGAAGAGATGTCTTCAAAGCATCAACACTTGGATGAGCAACAGAACAGACCTTTGCCTCCAACAAAGACCACACCGAAAAAGCCATGGGATTCAAATCAGGCGATGCAGGAGGCTACATCTCCTTACTCCAGAATCTTAGAAAATGACGTTGGCACCAGTCTTGAGTTTTCTGGAGGTGTGGGATGGTGCTCTATCTTATTGGAAGGTTAAAGGCTGATCTTTGAAGTGTTTCTTCATCTCTTCAAGTGCTGGAACTAAAATATCGTTAATGTAGCGATCTGTGTTGATGTTAACCCCCTGCTCCACGAAAATCAGAGGGACTTCCAAGATTTGGAGACTGCAGCCCACACCATGAGGGAAGACGGCTTTTGTCGGCGGACAACTATTCTCACGGAGTCATCAATGCCTGCTGAAGATTTTGCGTAAACTTTGTCGTTCTGATTGTTAACAGTGGCTTCAATTGTGAAAGAGTTTTTCATCAGAAAAAACGATCTCTCGCTCTGCCGTGCCAGCCTTCAGTTCTCCAAGAAGAAGCTTTGCTCTTTCAAGTCTCTTGTGCTTTTGGGCAGGTGTGAGGTACTGTCTCTTTCTCATCTTGTAGGGGGACAACTGGAGATCTTTTTTACGATGGTTCTCATCGAGTTCACAGTCACATTCATGTCTGTAGCCATTTGTCTTGCAGATCTCTTCGGGTTCCTCCTTACCCTCTCTCGGACAGCTTTAATCACCTTCTTTGTTCGAGCAGTGCGAGGTCTTCCACTCCTAGGACGGTCTTCAGATGTACCACGTTCCTTAAATCTGTTCACAACATGGTACACGGTGGATTTAGCCACTTTCAAGAGTTTAATAATTTCTGAGTTTGTCCTTCCCGCGCAATGAAGCTGAATTATGGCCTCTCGTTTGCTCATTTTTCTGAAAGTTTAAACACAATTATTTTTATATTTTTGTTGAAAATAATTATATCAATAGTTAGACTAAATACTTACTTTTTTCGAAAAGAGAAAAAATGATTTTAACAATATTTAATTTTAAAACTAAAAATGGTCCAAGGACTTTCTGTTCACCCTGTATATTCCGGATTTTCTATAAGTGCGATTCTTCAGAATAAAAGTTTAAGAATCGTGTCCAATGACATCATAAAACGAACAAAAAAAAAAACAATAACAACACTCGCATTGTTGTTCATGAACGTATTTTTACAACAAGAACACAAGATTCTCTATACTCAATATATGTACACACACACACACACACACACACACACACATATACATATATATATATTTCATTATTTTTTTGGGGGGGGGGGGGTACAAAACTTTATTATAGTTCGTTATTTTATTTGAAGGTCTTGGAGACTATTCACGTCCGGTTAAGGAGACCCTCTCCCTGTAAGCAGAATGATTGTCTTTTAGATTTGTCTCTAAGGCGTTTTCTCCCCATATCATAAAGATAGATTTATTTTAGTCGTTCCTCTCATTTTTTATCCCCCCTCCTATAATTTGATTTTATTTTAATCGCTCCCCACGTTTAAATTCGTTTCCCTATAATAATAAAATATTATATATATATAAAAAGAAAACCCTCGATTTGGCTTTTGAAAAGTGAGGGCGAAAACTGGTCAGCCGACGTCACCCCATTGCCTATTTTTTTTTTCTTAACCTTCCTTAAATATTTTCCCCCTGTCCTTCGTTTTATCATAGATAGAAAAAACTCATCTTCCCTTTTTCATAGCTATAATATATAACAGCCGCCCGGCGTTTCCTGGTTGTAAAATACGTTTAAATATGATATTTTAATTTATGGAGCTTTCGTATTATAGGGTCATTCCACTATTAATTATTATATTGTACCATATATATATAATAATGAGTACAAAAGTTTTTAAACAATCATACTTGCAGGTCATCAGCTAGAATCGAAACCAAAACAGTTAGTGCTCCAGCCTTGTTTGTTACCGTCTGAGCTAACAACAAATAGATATAAAATCTTTAAAAGAGAGATATTATAGGGTAGAAAATAGCTTACTGTTATAGACATTCCCAATCCTTCATCAGCAGATTTCTGTAGATGGACTTTTCGTACATCTCCAAGACCATGGCGTTTTTTCAGCGACAAGAAATCCTGAATAAAAAATACATAAATAAAGCAATTAAATAAATGCAAATTATTGAATACATAATAGTAAATGTCAGCTAAAAGCAATACCTTGCATTTAGTTTCATTATTTGTATCTGCTTTCAAAATTTGTTTGAGAAATAAAGTAATTGATTTGGATATCCATTTCCATTATTGAAAGCAAACAAGAGAGAGGGGGTGAGAAACAAGCTGATTGTTAGATAAATAATATCTTTCTCGTTTGTTAAAGAAGATGATTCTTTACAATCTTATACAAAGGGTAGTTGTTGTTTTTTTTTTTTTAATTTTACTTTAGTTTTAAGAGATCAAGGGGCTCCCTCCTGGAGTTAACACTTACTTCCATTATGATTTAAATTTATATCAGAGGGCTCTTTTAAACATAGACGCTGTTCTCTATGGTTGCTATTTGTATTTCATTACAGCTTGGTCTTCCAAGGATTGCTTTTAAGTATTTCTGAAGATTCTTTTTCATTAAACCAGTTGCTCCTATCTCAACCGGTATAATGTTTATTTCTTTCAAAGACAATGTCGTTTTTAGATCATTTTTTAGGTCCTGATATTTTGCTATCTTTTCCCATTCAGCTCTATTAAGGCCAAAATCATTTCGGACTGTGACATCGATAATGAGTGCAGTTCTTTCGGGCTTGTTTCATATTACAATATCTGGTTTGATGGCCTTGTCTTTTATGCATCTGCCCGCCTGCATGTCTTTGTCAAAGAACACTGTCACTTTTCCATTTGATGTTATCGGTGGTGGTTCATGTTCTCAGACGTTCGACAATCTGTCAAGTTGCATCTCTCCACGGATCTTCCAATGGAGGTATTTACATACTTTGTTGTGACGGACAGTTTAAGGGCCATCTACTAATAACACTATGCATCCCGACATTAGGTGACTTGGGCTCTCAATCGCTGAGTTACAAAACCTGCACTGGCCATTTGCCAGTCATTTTTTTAAAATCCATTTGTGAGTAAGCCCTGATTTTGACTGACTACAATGAGTTTTTCTTCATCAAATGGAAATCTCCCGCTCTTGAGCCATTTGAGCGAAGCAACACTGTCTATATATATTCCTGGTTGCCTGTATGTATGTATGTATGTATGTATGTATCTATATTCTACCTTCTGTGTATTTGGGATTGTTTTACTCTTTTATTCATGTTGAATTCACCTATTCGAAACAACCATCATCGTCCTCGTCATGAACGTTGTGGATTTGTGCCGTTATAAACGCGTTTTCATTTTAAAAGCTGTACAACCGGCGAAGCGAACGTCTCTCTATTCTATGTTCTTTGTATTTGGGGTTGTTTTACTCTTTTATTCATGTTGAATTCACCTATTCGTAACAACCATCATCGTCCTCGTCATGAACGTTGTGGATTTGTGCCGTCATGAACGCGTTTTCATTTTAAAAACTGTACAACCGGCGAAGCGAACGTCTCTCTATTTTATCTTCTGTGTATTTGGGGTTGTTTTACTCTTTTATTCATGTTGAATTCACCTATTTGTAACAACCATCATCATCGTCGTCATAAATGCTCCTTCATATATATTCTACATGTACGTATATGTGTACGTGTGTGTGCATATGTATGTACATGCGTGTATGTATGAATGTTTGAGTGTATGTGCATGTTGTCATGTGTGTTTGTTCTTGCGTATGTATGTTTGCGTGCATCTGTTTGTATGCATGCTTGTATGTGTAGGTGTATATGTTTATTTCGATATGTGTGTGGGATGGAGAGGACTCCCCAAAGCCCTGTTAAGGCAACCCCTCTGGGTAAAGCAAATCTCTGATTAAAAAAAAAAATACATAAAGCGGAAGACCAGTACCCGCATTAAGTTGGTCTGCAGTTTAATTTGTTGCTGGCTATCTTGCTCATGCTTGTTGCTGGATCTCAACATTTTGAACCGAGAGAGAGACTTAGCTGTCGTACAAAGTTAAAACTCTGTAACACCATCTTTGTATAGATACTTCCTCAGGCATTTGTCTATAAAAATTGTCCGTGGTGATAGAAAAAGTGTCATGTGTGTAGCCCTGAAATGCTGGAAGCATGTAATAATTGATCTTCCATCATTCTATATATGCATATGTGTGTGTATGTATGTATGTATGTATGTATGTTAATATATGTACTAATGTATGCATGTGTATGTATACCTATTTGTATATGTATGTATATATGTATGTGTGTATATATTTTTATTTATTTATTTATTGTGTATACATGTTTATGTGTGTTTGTATGTATATACGTATATATATATTTGTGTGTATGTATATGTATATATGCATATATATGTATGTGTTGGTATATGTAGGTAACTTTATGTGTATGTATGTATATGTGCATACATGTGTACGTATATGTATGTGAATATGTATGTATATGTGTGTATGTATTTGTATATGATAGTATATAGGTGTATGCATATATATGTATATGTGTGTGCATGTGTGTATGTATATGTTTGTATGTATGTGTTATATGTATTGTGTATGTATGGATGTGTGCATGTGCGTATGTTTATGGGTATGTATGTGTGTGTATATGTATATATATGTATGTATGCCAAGGACCGTCTTCAATGACATGTCTGCTTGAGCATGTGAATTCGCTGGCAGGACTAAAAAAAAAAAAAGGTTATCTTTGGGCTCATAGACTTTCAGTGACTGAGGGAGTGGCACTCGTCTGACAAGACGTTGCAATCATCATATACTCATCATGTATGTATGTATGTATGTATGTATGTATGTCCAGCTAAAACTCTAAAATTTCAAAACAAAGACTCACAAAGTTGCTATATCTTTTATTGCTGTTGGCCAGAATAAATAATATCTAAATTTTAGAAGAAAAAAATCACATTCATTGATACTAAACTGGCGAAGATATTGTCAGGATTATCGATTTTCATTTATTTTATGTACTTATTAAAGGATTTACATTCCTTATTTCTTGAGATATCTGTAAAAATCATAGGTTGGTATGTGCATGTGTGAGTGTGTATCCAGCGAAAGGAATTGGCTGGATTATGGGAGGCAAGGAGAGGGGGAACCGGGGAACCGGAAAAAAAAAAAAAAGAGAAAGGTAAAAAGATATAAGTTTTAATATGATGCACTTTTGCTTCGGGGCAATGCTGAGTAGCTCTGCTAGTCATATATATGAAGCAAAGCTAGCCACAATGTGGATCTGTTAACAGTTAATAGATGCAGTAATGGATCAATGATCGATATTTCCAACCTAACACATATCTGACCAATGATTTTACATTAATAAACGTATTTTGAATGAATTTTATTGAAAACATAATCCATTTTTAATTTTAGTGATATAAATAATAGGAGGCGAGATTAAATATCCACCTACAGAAATAAGGACTTCTTTGTTTCTAATTCACAAATGGATTTTTTTAATTAAATGGCATTTTTGTCTTTGTAGTATATGCCCATTGCAAAAAAAAAAGTGCCGCTTTTAAAAGGGTAAAGTAAATAGATTATTTGGTGCTGCTGCAGTATTTCGATTTTAGCTCTTACGATATAGAATATCGTAAGAGCAAAAATCGAAATACTGAATTACAAGTAAAAAAAAAAAAAATGGTATCTCCGTTATTGTCACGTCGCTAATAGTAATATTTCCAAAAATTAGAGAAAACGATCAGGCAGAAAAATAATTACTAATGTAAAAAGAAATTGTGAAATCGAGCGAGATCGAGAGAAAAGTCGACAAATTCAGTTACAACTAAGTTACTTCCCCTTTTTGCTTACGTCACGTGACGCAATATCAATTCAAAATGTCGGACACATTTGCCCCCCATATAACTTTTATCGAAAACTGGTTTTCATTAATAATTATTTTTCCACAATATCGTTTTCGTAGTTTCTGGATATGTAACTATTTGCGACATAACAATTACATGGGTACCATTTTTTATTTTTTTTTTTACATGATATTAAATATTTTGGTTTTCGAATTTCGCTCTTAGATATAGAAGCCCCGATTATTTTTATCAAAAAAATAAAGTAAATTGTATTTTCAATTAAGTTCCATATTCTAAGTAGAACACAGTTGTTTTCATTTCAATTACATTTCATATCGCGTGTACGCCGCCGGCATTGTCTCTTCATTTTCTCTTTTTAACACTTTCGTTATTAATTCAAGATGATTTCCAACAACATAAACTCCAGTTAATATCTTTATATTGCTAAAAATTGTCTGAACACCTTTAATGTCCTCGCGAGTTGTGGACGCACAAAAAGTTATTAATCGTTAATTTAAACTTCTATGATAAACAATTTTGAAATTAGTAAAAAAACAGGATCGATGAATGTATTTATTAAAAAATGGGAATAATAAAAAATACGTTTTCAAATAAGTTCCATATTCAATGCAGAAAGAAGTTGTTTCATTTAGTTATTTCTCATCGGAATAAAATTTAGTTCTAGTCAGAATTTGAGCTTACAGTTTTTTTTTTTTTTTTTTTTTTTACACAGGAATCACCACTTATCAAGGGCCAGAGGCCACTCGAGGATAAGGGTTAATGGGTATACATTAGTCAATGTGATTATAGCTTAGTAACCATAAGTAGTGGGAATTTTGTAAATTGGATTACTTAGGGACGGTTCATCAAGAACTTGTTTACATTGGACTTGAAGACAGTCAGATTGTAGCTAGCTGGAAAGCAGGCAATCAGAAGAGAATTTCACAGGCGTGCTTTTTAAGAAAGAAGCTTTGTTCATGGAATCAACATTTAGGTTTAAGCATAGATAAAGAGGGTGGGAAGTTATTGATAGTGGTTTTGGCTAGACGAGTGTTTTTCGTGAAAGTCTAGTGAGGGGGGTCCAGAGATCGAAGTTCAGATGAGCACCTGCCATAAAAATAACGATAAAGCAGGGACAGGCTCGCTACGTCTCTTCTGTGGGAAAGGGGTTGCAGAGAAGAGAAAAGGGCATCCCCCACTAAGCTACGAAGTCTATTTTGAACTCTGTCAAGGAAGGATAAGCTGCTTCTAGCAGCCCCTACCCAGATGTGGCAACAGTACTCCATCGTTGGCTGTACCTGGCTTTTATATAGGTAGAGAATTGCATCAGGAGTGATTTTGTTACTGGAGCGGTAGAAGGTTCCCACCATTTTTCCAGCGATCTTGGCAATGGATTTGATATATGTGTTCCATTTCAGATTGGGAGTAAAGGTCAAGCCCAGAAGCTTGTCAAAACATGAAGCCACTCCAAGACGAGAGCCGTTCATTTCGTGTATTACAACATAAAAAAAAATGCATAAAATAGAAACTCCATTTAACACAAGAAAAACTATGAACATTTTAAGGGTTTGAGTAACTTTTATCAATAATAAAAGACTAGATTGAATGTGCGTGTTCCAAAAAAGTTCAGTTTCATGGTCATCATTAGGGTTATGACAACAGCATATTATTTTCATTGTTTTGACTCTCGAGTATATATCCGACACAGACACAGTTAATCAACCGAGAACCACATATAAAGCATATATCAACAGATACACACTCGAGAGTCAAAACAACAAAAAGAATATGCTGCTGTAGCCCTAGTCATCACCTTTCAAAATAATACAAAGTAAGATGTTAATTTTATTTTATTTCGGACTATTAGTCTCATCTTTATTAGTTGTTGTTTTTTTTGTTTTTTTTTTAAACATATAATGCTCATCTCAAAATAAATTTCCAATTAAGGAATAATATATATATACAGAGTAAGATGTTGGAATAAATGGAGGAAAAAAGGGAGAATGTTCATAAAGAGTACCTATTCCTTGTTTCTTTTTGTTATTTGAGTAGCGGTCACAGAGAGGGGTGTTTTCCAGCTTTAACACTGAAAGGGGAGATAACTTATCGCTTGACTGCACTTGTTTCCTTGGTCTTGTTTCTTTCTCTCTACTTGTTTGCAAAAATCTTGGGTTTGTATTTCTCCTTGCCGGCTCCCACAGGCACGTTGGTTGTTCAATCTTATTTTTTAGCGTGCTTCGCTCCCATTGGTTAATTAATTTTTTTATTATTTTTCTCTTTTTGACCGGATGGTTGTGTGGAGCCTATGTATAGTGACAGCCGAGGAGTCAACATCCGGTTGGGAGTTTTATTACCTTCATGAATACCCACAAGCTCTGGTATTAACATTATATTGAAATGTGATCCCCATCTGCCACCAATTAAAATAGATGGCTCTTGTCTAGGGGAAGTTCCATGTTTTCATAAGCTTCTGAGATTGACCTTTACTCCTGATCTGAAATGGAACACATACATCAAGTCAGTTGCCAAGGTCGCTGGAAAAATGGCAGGATCCTTCTACCGCTCCAGAAGATATCTCACTGCTGATGCAATTCTATATATATAAAAGCCAAGTACGTCCAAGGATGCAGTACTGCTGCCATATCTGGACAGGAACTGCTAAAAACAGTCTATCCTGCCTTGACAGAGTACAAAATAGGTTTCATGGCTTAGTGGGCGATGCCCTTTTCTCTTCCCTGCAATTTCTCTCCCACAGGAGAGACGTTGCGAACCTGTCTTTGTTTTATTGTTACTTCCATGGCAAATGCTCGTCTGAGCTCCAATCTCTGGTACCCCCTCGCCAATCTTTCACAATAAATACCGGTCTAGCTGAAACCACTGTCAAAAATTTTCCCCACTCTTTATCCGTGCCAAAACTAAAACATAGATTCCATGAACAAATCTTCTTTCTTAGAAGTGCAAGCCTGTGGAACTCTGTTCCGTTTGCCTGTTTCCCACCTGACCACAACCTGGATGTCTTCAAGTCCAGCATAAACAAATTCCTGATGAACCGCCTCCTTAAGTAAAACACTTTATCAAATCTCCAATACTAACGTACTGTACATGCAATAACCCTTATTCCCGGGTGGCTTCTGGGCATAGATAAGTGATAACTACATTATAAAAAAAAAAGCCAGAGCTTTGCCTGTCAAGGGGTCAAAGTTCAACGATTTCACCTTTGAAAACTCTACCGAACTCCTCCGCCAATTTTGGGTCTAAACACTTGAAAGTTTAAATGTAGGTTACTTGGATATGGATCTAACTTTATAATTTATTTGAGCCCCAAAAAATAAATGTTAAGGGGTAAAAATTAGGGTCAAAGTTTTAAAAAATTTGACCTTTCTGGTCTCTACCAAATTACTCAGCCAATTTCTGGTCTAAACATTTGAAATTTTACATAAACTGTATTCAGAGATAGGCAAACTTTTTAATTGGTTTGGGTCAAAAATTTGGGTTGAAAATAATTTCTTAATGTTTGTTTTCGTTAACTGGAAAGAAGTTTATATAAAATAATGTGTGTGTGTGTGTGTGTGTGGACCTGGGAGTAAAGTTTAAAAAATTTGATCTTTGTGGTGTCTACCAAACTACTGAGCCAATTTTGGGTCTAAACATTTGAAATTTATACATAACGGGTATTCAGACATGCGACAAGCATTTTAATCAGTTTGGGGACGAAAATTTCTCTGCCAAAAGGTCAAAGTTGAAAGAGTTGACCTTTGCAGATTCTACCAAATTCCTTTGCCAATTTTGGGTCTAAAGACTTGAAATTTTAGATGTAAGTAATTTGGACATGGGTAAAACTTTTTATTTTGATTTGAGACAAAAATAATAAATGTTAAGGGGTCCAAATTGAGGTCAAAGTTAAAAAACATTGACTTCTGCGATCTCTACGAAATTACTCAGACAATTTTTGGTCTAAACATTTGAAATCTTGCATAAAGTGTATTCACACGTAGGGCAAGTTATGAACAGTACATAGGGCCCGAGCAAAGCCGGGCTGAACTGCTAGTTTATAAAAAAAAATAGATGACTTAAGTGCCATCAGCTATAATCGAAACTGAAACAAAAACTTATGACGAATTCTTGGTCAAATTATTTATGACAAGAAATGTAAGTACATAATAATAAAACGACCCGAATGTAAGTGTTACACAAAAAATAACACACACGCTATCGTATTATATAGAGATTATAATTAATTTTTAAAACGAGACCAGTTTTCTTTTTAATTTTCATATATTTGTAAACGAGAGTGAAAAAAAATTTTTTTAGTTATTGTTAAATCTATTAACAAACTTAAGATAAAGGTGATAATATTATTACAATGAAATCATATTAATTATTACAATGCCAGATATGACTCCCCCCCCCCACAAAAAACAAAACCAAAAAAAAAAAAACAGATAAGATTATTCTAGTCGAATTTAAATGACATTTTAATTAATTAAAAAAAAAAAATTGGGTGCTAATTAATGTATATGAAAAAAGAAAAGTTAGACCGTGGATTTGAGACCATTCTAAATTCCCCCAAGTTCACCTGTCTTTTGACCAGTAATTTAGTGCCGTGGTATTACCACCTTCAATTTTTTTCACACGTAAAACAACGTTAGGAGTTCATGTAATAGCATGGTACTAAATTGCTGACCGCTTGAAAAGTGAATTTGGGATGCTGGAAACCTTCACAGTGGCCTCAAATATACGGTCTAATTTTTCTTCCTACGAGTACATTAATTATATATATATATATATATATATATATATATATATATATATATATATATATATATATAGAGAGAGAGAGAGAGAGAGAGAGAGAGAGAGAGAGAGAAGAAAGTTAAGTCACAGAGTAGCTGATTAAGTTAATTGTCTACTTAAATATTACAGTGAGATAATATTTCCAAGACGATCCTAGCCAAAAACGTAAAGCTCAATATATAAAAATTCGTCCGACCTGGCAGAAATATCCCAGAAACAATTGAACTCATCCTGACGTTGGATTGCCTAGGCTGTATGATATCCTTTGTCCATGACTTTTAAATCCATCCATAGCCCTTGAGCCCCTGGAGGGGCATAGGCCATCTACAACTTTTTGTCGATGTTTTTGTAACAAGGAGTTCTTTTTACAGGGTGAGGGTGCTGGCCCCACGCCCAACCATCCCAGAATTTTACAATTTCTAGTAACAAAACTAATAAATATAATATTAATCTACGTTTGATCTATACAATTATATAAATGCAACTTTGTCTATGTGCGCATAAATTCCTTCCTTATAGATTCCGAAACGCCTGAACAGATTTTCTTTTAAATTTACAGAACTTTAGTGTATAAGTCTGAGAGTGATCTTAGTTAAGTTTTGTCTCAGAATACTCCTGATAATTACCAATAATGGATAATAAAAACAATTATTTTAATTTATCTATCGCCGGTAAAGCTATTTTTTTCCATGTCGTCGCTTAGCAACAATGATAGAACAATGGGCTGTGAAAATTCTACTGTGTGTAAGTTGATAGCGTCTTTTTTTTTTCTTGCATGATGTGGTCTGTAGGTTCAAACTCCACATGTAAATTTCTTAATTCTTTTTTCATTAACTGCAAAGAATTTTATTAGACTTGAAAATTTACATGATTTTTTCTTTTTGCATGATGTCTGTAGGTTCAAACCTTGTACGTAAATTTTTTAATTTTATTTTTTCGTTAACTGGAAATAAGTTTATATAAAATAATTTTATAAAAGAAACAGTAGGTTCTCTAGAGTGCAATGTAGAAGAACACATATTTTGAACTGCTACTGCATGGAGGCATGTGAAGCTTCCTTCTGGAAGGATAAGCAACAGACAAGAAGAGATAATTTGTTTTATCCGAGCTACTACTCTAATCTTCGATGTTATTCTCACAATGTTTTGGCTGATGTAACCTACAACCTTCTTCAGGCATATATATATATTGTACTTTCCTTCAGTCTTGACAGACTATGGATACCCACTGTAAGGGTGCCTGTGTGTGGAATTTTTGTGACAAGAGTGGCACAATCTCCAACCACACCTCTCCTGAGTCGGCATCGTTAAATACCAGTTGAAAGTGGAGGTTCAGGAAATAATGTTGAGATAAGCGAAGACCACATACGGCACCTAGAATTCCCAATTGGTCACCCATTTGGTACTAACCAGGCTCAACATTGTTTAACTTCAGTGATCTGACAAGAATCAGTGTGTAAACAAGATTATGCCATATATATATATATATGTGTGTGTGTGTGGGTGTGTGTGATTATTTAATGATTAATATTTAATTATTATCAGCTTATTATTTAATTAATTGGAATTCATTATTGAGATGAGTAATTTGTATTATTTATTTATTTATTTATTGCGGACTATTATCCTCATCTATAAGTTGTTGTTTTTTCAATGTTTTGGGCCCATGGCGCAGTGGATAGAGACGTTGAATCTCTATGGTTATAGGTGAGCATTGTCTGAAGATAGCAGTTTCAATCCTACCCAAAGCCGACCAGAGGCTTAGTTGGCTCAAAACGTGGTGAGACAATAACAACAACTATGGAAAGCAGTAATTGCTGAGAATGCAGTTAGGAGATTCAGGGTTCCTATCCCATTGCAGTTAATGACCTGACGCAGGCCAGAGGAATAGTTGGCCAAAACGTCGTGAAACAACAGCTACAAGATGAGGAGTTACACGATTTGAACTGTAGAACAAGAATCATCTTCAACTCAATTCCGAGCGCCCTAAAAAATGTTGATTAGTTAGTTGTTTTCAGGTTATTTAATGCCACATCCAGTGATTTTGAAGAAAGATTTTTTAATAGAATATATTTGTTTTTTTTCAAGTCAGTTTCTATTTAACCTATAGTTGGGACTCTAACAGGTACTACCACTCCAGGTCAGAGTGGACCTGGGAGCAATGGCAATTAAAGGGTGACTCCACACTCTCCGAAGCCTGCAAGCTGGGTCCTCACCATCGGATATAGTTTAAGGTCATATCCAGGACCCCTAAAAAAGGTGGCGACCTGGAATGGCTATGGACGATATGAAAAATAAATCATATATGTGGCGAATTATGTTGGCGAACAACCAGTCAGCCATCATAACAATCTTCAACAGGAAGGAACTTGCATTTATAGCTTAGATTTGACGGCTTTTATTATTACTTATTAAAGGGCCACTTGTAAGGGAACTACAAATAATTATTTAATAATAAATATTTTATTATTATACGTTTTAGTGTGTGTGTGTGTGTGTGTGTGTGTGTGTGTGTGTGTGTGTGTGTGTGTGTGTGTGTGTGTGTGTGTGTGTGTGTGTGAATTCACTCCTAAGCAAATTAATATAGTTATGAATTTTTGAAATTCAGATATGTATTAATTTGTAAAATGGGCAAACCAAATGAAATCAGTCAATAATTATATCACCAACATCAATGTTAAAATAGTATCCCTGCAAATTATACCCCGGATAGTGGTCCCTTATATCAAAGTGACACTGTGTGTTGTTTGGGGTGAAAATGCAATAAAAAAAAAATAAAATAGGATTATATATTAAATTAGCCTTGTACCAGGCAAGGCATGGTTCATCGTCGGATGTCAAGAGGAAATGACCTTTTGACCTTTAGGAGGCGTCAAATCAAAACCAGAAAATAATCATGTCATTTAAGATCAGGTGTTTTTTTTTTGTTGTTGTTTTTTTTTTTTTTTTGTTGCATGCAGTGGCATTTTGGTTCCAATAAAAGCAGAAACTGATATAGACATGGCCGGAGTCAAGACGACGACGACGACGACGACAACGACGACGACAATAAACGAACGAGCTGTGAGATGATGATTCATTCATCATCAGAAATGAGATGTGCATGAAATTCTCTCTCTCGCTCTCTCTCCCTCTCTCTTTTCTTGCTATCCCCCCTCCCGCTTTTTTTGCTTTCTACTTTATTTTTCACTTTTTGCCCTTATTTCTACTTCTCTTTTACTTTTATCTCTCTCTCTCTCTCTCTGTCCTCTTCATTTTTACCACCTATCTCTTTGTCTCTTTCATTATCTCTCTCTTTCTCTCTCTCTCTCTCTTTATCTTTAAAAACCTCTCTCTTTCTGTTCCTCTTTTTCTATATGAAAGAAGCAACAGCAACAACACATGCATGCTTAAATCAAATCATCATTTCATTATCCGGTCACCATGCCAACATCCTCAGATATGCTAGGAAGAAAATGATTGAGAATGTTGAGAAAAGAAACCGTAGATGCTGTTCCCCCTTTCCTCCCGTAGCGTATATCAAGATAAGTAATTCATATAAATGGTAAATTCAAACGATGGCAATTCCGAATAAATACAAAACAACAGACGAGGAACGATAATTTGCATTATTTGTTTTATCCGAATTACTATTCTAATCTTCGATTATATTCTCAAAACGTTTCGGCCGATGTAACCTACAAGTTTTTTCAGGCATATCTAATTGAACTTGTTGGGAACCTTTCTCTAAAACTCAGGAATCTGTACTGAATTTCAAGCAGAACCTTTTTTATTCAATATATAGAGGCAGTTTGTATTCGTTCTATTAGCCATAACCGAATCTTAAGTAATTCTATTCTTAGGATTGCCCACACTGACGATTGAATCTTCAGCTTAGAGAAGACTGTGGTGTAGTGCTTTATCCATTACGCCATGCGTCTGCAAGTTCAGCAAAAAGGACAAGTGATGTAATTAACAAGAGTACATCCGGATTCCTCCTCAATAAAATATGATTGGTTGGTTAAGTCATAAATACCAAGTGATAGACCAGCTGGAGAAGACGTCAAAGGCCTTATATTAAAAGATATATCAGCTCTGACCCCGAACATTTGTTCAGTAAGGTGACTTAAAAGATTATTAGCCAAAGCCATTCATCTACTTCAAACAAATATCTCTTTTGACGTAACAAGATACACCTGAAGAAGGTTGGACGTTACATCGGTTAAAACGTTGTGAGAATAATATGCAAGATGAGAAATAATCTAAATAATATAAATCTACAGACATCACAAAATTTATAATGATAATTTTTATTAGTACTATGCCTTTGTTTTTCTATTAAAAAAAAAAAAAACTTTTTCAGATCGTTTACATTTTGCAACTATCATCGCACTAATAATGATTAAAAGTTAAAAATTTGGATAAAAAATATGATTTAAAAAAATCAATGAAAATTGAGCACATTTTCAGAAGTTTACCGATGTGGGTTCTGAAATTATCAGAGAATATTTTCACTTGGATCTTATCCATGTTATCTTTCTTGAACCATACCCAGGTTATCTCCCTTGGGTTTTACTGAACAACGGGAGAATGCAATATTATATTTCCGGAATCAAAAAAAATATATATATAAATTCTACCCATGTGTGAATTTAGAGCCGGATATTATTTCTCTTTGTTGGATGAACTTTAAGTCAGTCGGACATCATTGTACTTGCTCATCATCTTTGTATGTTTTTCACATTCCCTTCAGGCGTTTTTTTTTTCATGGTAGTCACCACTTATCAAGGCACAGAAGCCACTCGGGGATAAGGGTTATTGCGTGTACAGTACTCAATGGGATAGTATCATAGTAATCATTAGTATTGGGGATTTGATAAAGTGTCTTACTTAAGGGGGCGGTTCAGCAGGAATTTGTTTATGTTGGACTTTAAAGAATCCAAGTTGTAGTCAGGTGGCAAACAGGCGAACGGAAGAGAGTTCCACAGGCATGCAGTTCTAAGAAAGAAGCTTTGTTCATGGAATCTGCGTTTTGGTTTTAGCACAGTGGGGAAATTTTTTGACACATTATAATCACAGTCATCTTCAGACCATCTTTACTGGTTGCAGCCATAATTTCACAGATAGCATCAATACAATGCGCCCTATTTACTTCTGTATTGCTTGTCCATCTTTCTATTTATTTACCCTGACAATACATGTTCTTTATCGATTGTGTTTGGACAATTAAGAGACCCTTTAATTGTTTCCCACATACAAAATTTAAATTTTATGTGAACAAACATCTCGCTGCTCAAATCCCCACTTATGATGCCCCTATAGGTATTACCCTTAATTCACAATAAGCCTCAATGGCAACGTATCTTGTTTAGAGACGAAGTAAAAAAAAAATTTTTGTTGTAATTTTGTTTTCTTGTGGTTAAAATCGTTACAATGCCATACGTACATACGCTGCATCCAAACTCATGATTCCAAAAGTCTTCTTCTTTGCAAACAAGCTTTTTACCCAAACCAATACGAAATTATTTTCTTATGAGTAATGAAATTTCACATTACTTTATGAGACACGTCATCATATAATCAAGTGTACCATTTTGCTTTAACTTTTTTGCCCATAACTATATCTTATACACGACACAAACTCGTCCAGAAAATTTGAGATCCATTTCTCACTTTTATTACTTATTATGAATGGTGACAAAGCATTTGATCACACTGTCAGGTCGTTTTATTATCGTCTCAATCAAGGCCCAATGGTTTACGTTGTAACGGAAACCTGGTTACCTTCAACCAGTGTTTCAAAATGTTGTTAAGAGCAGCAAAGCTTGGAAAACGTTGTGAGCTGATCTGCTGTAGAGTCACATCAGCATTGGTGAATCTCATCTTCAGATTCACACGGAGAATGATTCCTACACAAACACAATCTTCACTGAAAAGCGTTCAAATTTATTATGAAAAGTTAAAAACAAAATCTGAAGTCAGAAATTAAGACAAAATGCGTGATGTCCACTTGATGCCATTATTAGCTGTGTTTTACACGTCTGATTGAGAAAGAAGTTAAAGTCTAATTTCTATTTTTGCAAGTAGTGAGCCAAACAAGAAGCTTTCCACTTCACAAAGGAAACATGGTAATACCACCACGGCGTTGTTTCAATCAAGACCCAGTGGTTTTAGTTGTGGCGGAAACCTGGTCATCTCTAAACCGTTGTTAAGAGCAACATAGCTTAAAAAACGTTGTGAGCTTAGACGATAGAAGAACAGTAGAATAACGAAATTACTTCCTGTAGAGTCACATCTGACGTCTCAATCAAGGCCCATCTGCATTAGTGAGCCTCATTCATCTTCAGATTTATACGGAGAATGATTCCTACAGGAATACAATCGTCACTGAAAAGTGTTCAAATCGATTATGTCTTTTACACGTCTGATTACTGTCTGTGATGGGATAAAGTCTCATTTCTATTTCTGGAGTGACGTCAGGGAGATAACATAACTATTACAGAAATTAGTGTATTTAACGACACTTTCCTGCTAGGCTGAACATCAGCTTCCATAATTAGCATTTAAAATATTATATATATATATATATATATATATATATATATATATATATATATATAAAATATTTTAAACTTAAATTAACAATTATTCATGGAAAATTAACAATTTGACAAACGCTTGAACATTTACGGATTTTATTATAAATTTGATTATTCAATAATTCACACACAAAGAAATTATTGAAGTCACTTCAAAGCCATAGAAAACTATTAGGTTTTATAAGTTGCCAATCGATTGAACATTTTCAACAATCAACAAAGCAAAAATAATATCTCTCCAAAGGTTAAAAAGGCTTCAGTTGACTGCTCTAATGGAAAATCGTTTTAAAAGAACATGTCCCAATCAAGTGAAAAATGGAGAATATCTGTTGATAAGTTGTATTATTTAAATTATTTGGACCACTGTGTACATCTTGGATGTTATTCTCACAACGTTTCGGACGATGTAACCTCCAAAGTTCTTTCGGTATATCCTTTTGTTATGTCTCACAAAAGAAATATATTCGTTTGAAATAAATGAGTGATCTTGGCTACTGTATTTGGATAATACTCTAGAAAATCGTCTTAGTGAACAGGTGTTTGTGGTCAGAGCTGGTATATCCTTCAACATGAGGCTATTGACGTCTCTTTAAGCTAGTCTATCAGTCAGTATCTATGACATAAGCAGCCAATCATATTTTGGTGAGGAGGAATCCGGATGTACTCATGTCTTCATACTGAACTTGTTATGTAACTGCCAAACTTCTTCGGATGCATCTTTTCAAACTGGGAAATATTTCTTTCAAACGCGACAATCTGTTTGAAATTTCCTATATGAATGGATAGATGTTTTAAGCAAGTTGTAATTGTATTCTTAATATCGTCTGCACTGAGGACTGGACCTTCTAGACACAGAATACTGTTACTTAGAACTGATTATTATTTAACACTTTATCTGCTAAACCATGGACAATTCTAGTTTGGCAGTTCAAATTTATTCTCGTTTTTAAATCTGTAGCCTTCATTTTTAATACCTACAAACACGAGTGTTCCATCCTTCCAGAATACTCAGTGCAAGAAGTTATGATTGCCACTGGTCATTGGATTAGAATTCTTCCATCTTTGTCTCTATTTGCAAGGAACATAACCACAGGGCCACCATTAAGCGCAACGATATTGAAGTCAATTTAAGCATTTATAAACGTTATTATGTATATATAATGTGAATTTAAGCATGTATAAACGTTATTAAGTGTTGAGCAACTGGACGTCACGATCTTGCATGTAGGCCAATTGATCGACTTTTCATTCACAGGCAGTGCTTGCTCAATACTTAATAAACATGTTTCTTAAAGAGGTGGAAATAATTAGAAATAACCATTTTATATATATATATATATATATATATATATATATATATATATATATATATATATATAATTGTAATCTAATCTATTATTTATAATTAATGGTTCCCATTTGCATTAAATTCTATATTAAGTTTACATAGGAGGTCACAGTCAACCAGCATATATGCTGCTTCTTAGAGTCGTTTTACTCTCAGCTGTTTTTCTCTATAATTTTTACTTCGTCTCATAACTATAGATGTTTCCCTCCATATGTACAAGCACATATCTGACTTACCAATGTCTTTACATATTACGGTTTTCCCTGTATTCTTCTAAACTTACTTTAGTATGTGGCATGTCGTGTTTTGTTATTAAGGCTTTCTGGCATCTCTACTGTCTATGGGGTGAGATTTAGCTGCTTCCTGGGTTTGTCAGGAGGTGTTTATGGGGGGGGGTACAAGGGTTAGTAGTTCGTCGGAGCACTTACCACTAAAATACTTGTAAAACAGGCAGAGGGATGCAACATTTCGTCGATGGGACAGAGGGTAAAGCCTAGATAACAGTGCAGGACCTATTAGGTTGGCGACTCTCTTTTGAACCCTGTGTAAGAGTGAGACTCTAATAGCAGATGCACCAGCCCAAATGTGGCGATAATACCTCATACATGGGTAAATGGTGGCTTTGTTGAGGTACAGGATACTCTCAAGCGTAAGTTACTTTCTAGCACGGTAGAGAGAGCTCACCTTCTCTGCAGCAGCCTTAGCAATACCTTCAATGTATCTGTTCCAATTCATGTTCTCTGTGAACGTTAAGCCGAGGAGTTTGAATGAAGTACTTTCAGGTAATGTATTATTAGCTATGACTATCAGTAGTTGAGACATTTTCTTGTAACCATTAAAGGAAAACGTAATTTTGGCAGCATTAAGTGTTACCATCCATTTATGTCCTCATTCCACTACAGACTAGAGATCTTCCTCTAGGCTTTTCACAATTGCCTTGGATATGTGCTTATTCATTTTCTCCTCATGTCTGTTATAAAGTGTTGTGTTGTCAGCAAATGTACCCATCTCGGAGTCAATTTTACCAAAGAGTTCATTTATGAATATCAGGAATAATAAAGGTCCAAGGGTAGACCCCACGAGGCACACTCGCATTTATATCATATTGTTTAGATGTACGACCGTCGAGGACAACTTGGATTCTTTTCTAAATCCGCAGAAGTTTTGACATATAACCATTGAAGACAAGCTGGATTCTTTTCTAAATCCGCAGAAGTTTTGACATATAACCTTTGAAGACAAGCTGGATTCTTCTCTTATTTAAGAAGGATGTAATTATGTCAAGTATTTCTAATAGTTTTATTAATACAAAGATTATAAAGTTAATTATTTATATAGAACTAAAAGAAGTCGAAAATCAAATTACAATTAATTTCGTTTATAAAGTATCTGCCAAAATATTTAATTATGTATTTAACCATTTCATATATATGTTGAAGAATAATTTGATTAGATACTAGCCGTCCCTATCTGGCTTTGCCAGTAGTGAATTTGCTTGCAATTTCGTATTATTTGAATTCTTCAGACTACTTTTACGATCTTTGGGCATATCTTGTTGACTTAAGAATGTTTCTGTCACATTCAGAAATCTGGATGAAATTTCAAATGGAACCTTTATTTACTTAATGGGGTAGCATGCTCTCGTTCCATCAGTTATGACTGGATAGAGGTCCTAAGAAATTTGCAATTGTATTTTTTGGTTGCCTGCAATGAGAATTGAACTAAATGAAGAGTTCTGTTCAAAATTCTGTGCAGATTCCAGAGTTCGACAAGATACGCCTGAGGAAGGTTGGAGGTTACAGAGACTGAAACGTTGTGAAAATGACACTCAAGATGAAAACAGTAGTCTGAGGAATCCAAATAATACGAACAACTAATCCTCATGTCAAAAATTCAGAAACGTAATACTTGCAAATTGTTTAGTGATATTTTTTGTTTGCTAGGGAATATTTACTTTCATTTTGTTCTGTTTTGTTTTGTTTAATGGATTAAAATTAGGATTAAAAGCTGAAACAAATATATATTCAACTACTAGCCTGGATGCCCGGCGTTGCCCGGATGTTTAGAGGTGTGTGTTGAACAGACAAAAAAAATGTGGTAATAGGCAGGCAGGCTCGATCCCATACCGCAAAGGAGGAAAAGAACACAAAAAACAAAGTGACGCCTTTGCTGTCGCGCCCATCGCCAAACCAGAAGTGACATAGGTTTAAATTAAGGCTAGACAATCGAAAAAAGGGAATGACTTTCAAAAGTTCGGCGAAAAAAGCGACCCCCCTCCCTGTAAAAAATTACCCAGTTGAGGGTGAAGGAATGAATGTTTTTGGCCAAGTTTTCGATATTTGTCGTTCGAAGGATCAAGCTTCCAAATTATACCAAGCTCCTGAAAATCCGTTGTCTCTGTCAAAAGTTTTAGGCAGACATACAAACATACATACATAGATACATTTAAACAGATTTTTGCCCTTTATATCATAGACTAGAGAGGGGTACCCGGCATTGCCCGGGTGTTTGGAGGTGTGTAGGGGTGTTAAAAAAAAGTAAGTATGAGGATCGAACCCGAACCGTTGAGGCAAAGTTGTAAATTAAAGTGTGAAAAAAAAACCGTGCGACGTCAACCATTGCCCCACCGCGAGATGCTAACGGAAACACGTTTGAATTTATTTAATTACTTGGATTCGGCAGGTGTTCGTTTTAATGAGTTAATGAGGTCAAGTTTGACTTCGGGATTTTTATTTTCCCAAGATGTTATAGGAAAAAGACTAACCCACATGTGGCGAGTGACAAATGTTGAATATTTATCTTCCCGAAATCGAGCAAATTAAATAGACAGGCGAGCTTCGTTGTTAACTGTGAGATATTATGATTTATATGTGATATAAAAAATTTTTTAAAAGTTGTGAACCGACCGACCGCTTCTCTGAAAGAAGCCTTTTGTAGACATACAGAAAAAGCAAACAAACATACATACATTTTCGCTTTTATATTTATAGATAACAAAATTGTTTTTAAGGTAAATTTTTTTTTTTATTTTTCATTCTTTCATTAAATCGTAATTCAAAAACAATGAAAATATACAATTTCAACTTAAACTCACAAGATTATCAAATATTTAAAAAATAAGTGCTAAAAAAGTATGTTTGCTTTGAAAATCTTTCCTCGTGCACATGAGGCGCAGTCTTTTTTATGTACTAACAAGTTACCGCTTATTAAGGCCCAAAGGTCACTCAAGGATAAGAGTTAACGAGTTTCTCAGATGAACAGTGAGATAACACCTTGAGGATTGTTAACGGTGGTTGAAACTGGATGGAATTTGATTATTCTAGAGGATGACTCAAAAAGAATTTGTTGACATTGGACTTGAAAATGATCATGTTATAATCAGATTGGAAGCAGCACTGTAGTATTGTTTTTCACAGATAGGTAGTTCTTGGAAAGAAACTTTGCTCATTGAAGTTTTATTTAGGTTTACATTCACAGAGAAAGAAAAAATATTACATTGGTTGTAGCTAGGCATGTTTTTGCTGCAAATGTTTTACAAGAAGAACCATAGATTGGAACTCGGTCGAACATCTATCATGAAAATAATAATAGAGCAAAGAAAAACTAGCAGGTTCTCTTCTGTGTGGAAAAGACTGTAAGGAAGAGAAGAAGATCTCCTCCCCCTAGATTTTGAAGTTGGTTTTGTAGTCTATCAACACGGACCAATATGTGCCCTTTCTAACTAATAAAACAGATTTAATAAAAACAAGTGAAACATGCATGGTCCCCCATGAGTGCACAGCAAACGAGGCCTAAAAAAAGTGACTAAGTTCAGCATTTACCTCCTCCCCCTATTCAGCCCCCAAAGTCCCCAGGAGACGTAAAATCCTGGTGAAACTGAACAAACAATGCAGTTTTAGGTCTTAACATATGTAAATTTGAGTTCAGCACCATGCAAAACTGCTAAATAAACATACACAGAAAAGTTTGGACAAATATAGTAAAATAGTCTAAAAAATGGAGTGTTTTTATAAGCCCTAAAAGAGCCCCCGGGGGACACCCAAGAATTATCGCAAAGTATAGACAAACAAAATTATATACAAATCAGTTAGTTACAACTTTTCAAAAAGTTTTATAAAAATTCAAGGAATCAATTTTTTAATAAACACAAAAGTGTCGATTTTAGCCATTTTAGCCCAAAAAGCACCCCCCTGGAGGTGGGGGCAACCAGAGTTTTCCCGTAAAATCCATTCTGTTTACTTTTTTTACTCATATCATATTTAATGTTTGTGCAAAATTTCAAAAAATTCCAAAGAGAATTATTGAGAAAAGTGCGGACAGACGAATGGACAAGGGTGAATTTACAGGTCCACCCTCCTTTTGTTGGGGGGGGGGGCAAAAATATATAGTTTTCGTTTCTAAATGTAAAAGGTGAACTGACTAAGTATGAGAGTAAAAGTTCCTCCAACTTCCTTTAATATTGACAGGAACAAAAAACCGAAGAACAATTCAAAGTAATATTTTTTTTTCTATAAACAAGGACCAATTTCCGATTAATGAAACAGATTTATATATTTAGTTGTTGTTACTAAAGATATCAAGCACAAATGTAGATTAGGAGGTTCCGACTTTACTGTATATACTAGATTAGATAACAGATCAATTTTATGGATTAACTTATGAAAGGTGAATCAAATGACGAATTTATTGATTATTTGATGCTTAATTACAAGTAAATACTCAGTAAACATTGAAGAATCAGTTTATTTCAATTCAAAACTCTAAAGATGGAAATCAGAATAACATGTAAAAACAGTTAGTGGGAGTTGAAACAGCGTTGAAATCTCAGGGATCAGACAAGGGGAAAATGGTTATTAATCTGGAATAAAGGAAGTTAAGCCATCAGTAAAAACCTCCCCATCCATTGTGTCTTTCCCCTTTTTTCCCAGGCTTCTATCTCGTAGGGAATAGGACTATGCATCGAAAGGAAATAGATAATCGGTTGCCATAGTAAAATGGGAGGGAAACCTGAAAGGAGAATAGTAAAAGAGAAATGGGGGAGAGATAAAAATGAAGAAAATAAAAAAATAAAAAAACAGATCTTTTCGCTGTGAAGAGGCCATTTTCAAAGTTTATGATAGGCTAATGAGAAAGTTTATAATTTAACAATGAGTAAAATATGAACGAAGAAATGGAAACAATAAACTAACAATAGGACTAATGGATTTAATTAGTAAAAAAGATATAAAATCAAACTGAGTGTTTTTTTTTTGTTTTTTTTTTTTAGATATTTTCTTTCAGAATCTGAACAGAATTAGATTAGTGTAATGCAAATGATGACTGAAAAAAAAAAATTAGATTAAAAATAAATTATGTATCTATAAACATTTTAATGTGAAATAGACTTTATTTGCTGGTGTCAATGTGTGCGTACTTGTTTGTATGTGTAAGTTAGATATTTAAAAAACAAAAACAAAAATAAACAGAGGCATAGTTTAAAAAAGGGTAAAATAAAGAAAATAAAGAATAAAAAAAAAACAGAATAGTTCATTATAAACAAAAGCGAATATCACCACAAGTAATAATACTACCTAACTCGTAGCTGTAGAGATAAAAATAGAGAGAGAGAGAGAGAGAGAGAGAAAGAAGGACGTACAGTGAGCAGATCGAGACTAATTTGGGGCTTTGTATTCTTATTGTTTATATTTAATTGACTTTTCATACTTTTTTTGACAAAAGAAAATTAATCTGAGCTCAGTGGATCATATATTTTCTAGTTTTTGTTTTCTTTTTCTTTCTTTTAAAATAATGTTGGGTATGGGGCAGCCAAACCAGCAGTGAACATTCCCCTGCTTTTTATTGATACCAGCCGAGAGCTCTTTTTAGTATTCTCGTTGTTCCCTTAAGTACAATTGTCTGAATCTTCCTTGCACTTGGTTCACCAGGAATATTAGTTAGGTAGGATTTCAGGTTCTTCTTCATAAGCCCCGTGGCACCTATAATAACTGGTATGATTGAAATATCCTTAAGGTTCAGTATATATATATATATATATATATATATATATATATATATATCAATGTGTGTACATGCCCAATGAAATATCCAGCCCAGAACATGTTCGTAATATTAAGGCACGACTGGATTCTTTAATAAGTGTAAGAAGTAGAACCCAAACAACTTAAAATCAAGAAAAAAACATACCGTTATGGTAAAAACTGTATGAAAATATAGATTACAGTAATGAAGTTAGGGTTTATTTACTTATTTTATTGTAAAAGAACCCAAGTTTGCCCAGCCGGACAAACTTGAGTCCTTGTATCGGAAAAATATCCAGTAAATAAAACATTGTTTAGTAAATCGTTATTTTTTTTTTTTTTATTTTATTTTTTTTTTTTTTGCATTTCCATACATCAAACATGAATATAAATATCACTAAAACATCTGATAGGTCATAAGCTTCATTTAGGTACCTTACTTGTTGGGTGGATTGCCTGTAGGCTGAGATAAACTGCGTCACACACACACATTAGGAAAATTTATAATAAGAAGATACAATTAATTGAACAAAAGTTGCCGTTTTTTATCTATGGCTGCTGGTAGATTGTAAGTTCATACCTTACCTGATAGCATCAGTGCATAAATGACCAGAATAAATTCATCAGGATCTGAACTAACCGTAGGTATGTATTACTTAGATTATTCAAACTATTATTCTCATCTTGGTTGTTATTTTCACAGCATTTCGCTCGATGCAATCTCCGACCTTCTTCAGGGTTATCTTTTCAAGATGAGAATAGTAGTTTTAAGTAATCAAATAATCAATCATCTAAAAAAAATTCTGAAACATCAGCGATAACGCTTCCTTGGCCTTTTGGCTAGAAGAAAAGTGTAGTATCCGTTCTGAAACTACACAGTCTATTCAATCTTTGGTCAATAAAGGAGAAATCCTTCTAGACTAAAGAAATTTTTGTTTTTGTTCCAATCCAGAGCGACCTTTTTTGGGGAAACTGGAGATTCTCCACATTAAAAACCAACTTTGTGTCTAACATTGACCTCGTAAGGAAGCACGTAAATAGGAACTTTATTTAAATAGAGATTACACAAATCATATTCTATGTATCATTTAGTTCTAGGATTGAGTTATGTTTAAAAAATCCATTTTAATTCTTTCAATTAACAGTAAATTGTAATTAACTGAACACGTCATCCATCTAGCTATCTATATATTCTCTCGTCCACTCCCAAAATATGCTGATTTAACAACTCTAATAGATTTTATTGTATTTTTGAGCATTTAGAGAAAGAATGCCTCTTTTCATTTAATTTACATAGCATATGTCTGTACACAAAAAACATAACTTCTACGATATTGTTAGACTGGGATAGTGTTCAGGAGAGATGCAGAAATATTACGTTATTTGAGCCATTCTTAACAATAACAGCTTCACAAATAAATGATTGTGACGTTGTTACAAGTGGTTCAATTTTATTTGATCAAACCTTTGATCTTATTCATAAGAATTTGTGTTTCCATTCATGAAAGACACCGAGGCATTCTTAATACATATTTATTGAATGACAATCGTCTACTATAAGGATTTGTGAATGGGCAACGGGCACTGAGATCTGTGAGAAAATGTTTTTAGGGGAAATAAAAAAGGGGGAGACAATGAAAAGTCATGTGAAACGATTCGGAAGTTTAACACTTTTTTCCATATTAATTACTTCTTTCAATGCAACAATATTCAATATGATTGACACATTTGCTCTTTCTGACGGCAAAGATTACCATGCACCGTTTCATTTGAGATTATATTTACTAGAGATTGGAGAGGGACACAAACGGCCACGTTGTTCATTTTGTTTAACGGCAGATCAACCCGTTTCACTGTCAGTTTTGATTGAATCAGAATAAGGGCCGTTTTCTCAATCAGGATAAAGTACTAGGTACAATTCAGCTGTGAAACTCTTCTGGAAGTTAAAGATTCAATCCTCAGTTCAGCTGATTCTCAAAATACGATTGCGAATTTCTTAAGTCTTCTACCAGTTGCGACTGACGGAATAAAAGCATGTTACCCTTGGGGATTATTGAAGTGGACCCACGAAAGGCAACTCGGAAAATGGTATAGGTTTTAAAGATACATTAAAAGAAAAGGAACAAGATACAGAGACAAGTGGTGACGTAAGCTAGGCTTACTTGTCAGTCAGATATTGGTAGAGCCCCATATCTGCGAAAGTACTTGACTCTCTGTTAATATAGTATTTGGAAGAGTTCATCAACGGGTAGGTAACGGTCCTATAACAATTATATGAAGGGCTCTGTTCGAAATTGATAATATAAATAACGAAGTTGAGTATCAGTAACAACGCAAGAAAAGGAGAGTAAGAGGATAGCATAAATAAATGAAGTAAATAAAGAAGAACAATGGAGTGGCAATAGCAATTCATTATAATTAATGATTGCAACAAACTAAAAAGTATTATTTTATTATGTATATTGTATTTTATATTGTAATACTAAGGTCTTATATACAACATGAAAAGAAACTGGAAACTTAGGAAGGTATCAGCCATTCCAGTAATTATAGGAGCGACCAGGAGGACTCATGAAAAGGAATTTCTAAAACTACTTGGTAAATATACACGGTGAACCAAGTGAAAGAGGGATTCAAACAATTACACTTAAACAGAAAGTTACGAATCTTACAAAGATCTCTTGACTGGAATATATTAGAAAGCAGGGGAATGTTTGGCATCTGGTTGGATACCCTCTCTCCAGCTAGAACAAAATGTTAAGGAAATTAAAAAAAAATAAAATAAAATAACAATTAGTACCTAAGTTCTTAAAAAAAAAGAAAAGAAAAGAGAATGAGATTGCAACAAAAATTGACAAATCTTGATAAATGATCCATAATATAAATCTCACCTGCCTATTTAAATGTATGTATGTATGTATGTATGCCTAAAATTTTCGACAGAGGCGACGGATTTTCACGAGATCGATATCGTCTTGAAGCTCGACCCTTCTGACGACAAATATTGAAAAATTGGCTAAAAACATTAATTCCTTCACCCTCAACAGGGCACTTTTCTACAGAGAGGAGTCGTTTTTTTGCCGATATTTTCGAAAGTCATCCCCTCTTTTCGATTGACTAACCTTGATTTAAACATTCGTCACTTCTGGTATGGCGATAGACGCAACAGCACGTCACGTTTCTTCTTTTTTTTTGCGTTCTTTTCCTCCTTAGAGGTACGGGTTTGAGCCTGCTTGCCTACTAAAATGTTTTTTTTTTTTTTTTTGCTCAACACACACCTTCCAACACCCGGGCAACGCCGGCCACTCAGGCTAGTTTTTTTTATAATCTTTTAAATAAACCAAGTGAAGAAAATAAATACTGTCTTTCGTATTTCTGTTGCATAATTTCAAGAAAACAATCAGTATAATTGTTAAATATTTTATGATAGCACATCCCCATGTAAGATTTGTGTATTTATAAACGTATAGAATTGTCTTATGAGAAAATCAAAAACAATAAAATACTGAAATCTACGACTCATTCTTTTGTTGATTAGTCTCGGACCGGCCCATGGTTCCATGTTTTTGGACTATTGCAAACATTTTTTAAATATCTCCTTGTATATTGGTAAGGGGCTGGGTCAGTCCATCAATCTTTTATAATGTTATTCAAACGAATTTAATAATGACTCCGTTGTAGGTATTATGGTCTCTGGAAATACTTAACAAATGCAAATAGTACATAAGTACATATATGCACATTTGTTATGGATTGACAAGCGTAAAGAATAAAGTAACATCACAATATAGAACAACAATAAATCGTACTCACTTTGGAAGCGGCTAGAGTTCTACTCTGTCTCAAGTGGGCATAATTCCCACGAGGGGTAAAAACGTACCTTCCCTTAGTAAGGCTGGGACTCGCTGCATGTGTGTCTCCTCCAAGGAAAGTAACTCTTTGGTGTATATCTTAACTGGTGTTCTTTGCTCATATTCTTCTATAATTCAAACGACTAACATACAAATGTAAAAGGATTTATCATAATAAGTAATGCATTAAGTAGTTACAAACTGGCTTTTAATGTATACTAGTGGGGCTACCCGGCGTTGCTCGGGACCGTATAAACAATGAGAAAATTGAATTTGATTTTGAATATATTTGTCATTCTTAGGAGTGAGAAATTTTTAATGTCTATGTATCATTTGCTATTTCGAACAAAAGAATATTTTACCTAGCTAGGATGGGTATTAGGCGTATGACATAATTGTATCTTACCTAGGGTAGATAATTTACAGCATGTATATGAATAATTTTATCTTCTACCACCCTCATTTAATCCTGAGTGACGCTGATTATTCTGCCAGTATAAATTTGCCCCTATCTCATTCAATACGAGGCAATGGCAGGAATACTGCTAATAGATATTTCCATCAATATCCTTTAATCCCGGCGACGCCAGGGATATTGCTAGTATATTTTCTCACCTATCTCATTCGATCTTGAGCAATGCCGGGTATTCTGCTAGTTTAATGTATATGGTGATCGTCCCGACCATGCTTATAGTACTATTATACTTCTCCAGGCTGGCATCTTCGTCACTGATATGCTACTCGGAATAATCCATTGTATAAGAAAGTGGTATCAATAATTTCTCTACAACCCATGATCACATGTTCAAGTTTGAAAGTGCTGGACGTATAATTTTATTATATATGTGAAAGCATTGCTATTATATATGACACACTGATTATATATGACACATGGGTTCTCGTTAGATCACCAAAGTTAAGCAATATTGAGACTGGTCAGTACTAGATGGGTGACCAATTTAGGAATATCAGGCGGTGTATGTAGGAGGACGTCAACACCTCCTACAAGAATTGCAAAAACCTAACAGTGTCATCTCCTCTAATGATAATATACATGCTACTGGGTACCAATTGTAGATGAAACTTCCTCCTTTGGAGGAAGAGGGTTAAACCTGCCTAGGATTAGTGCCACAGTTTTATTGTTATTAGTGTCTGTCTGTTATGCTTAAATTTGAAAAAAATATTTTCTGGTGATCTGTTATCTCTAAAGTTTGAAATGAAATTTATTGTCTGTCATGCTCAAGTTTGAAATAACATTTTTATCAATTTCTCTCAGGTTGAATTTGAAAAGGAATTTTTGTTAGTTTATTTCATGATTAAGTTTAAAATAGAATTTTCTTTGGTCTATCAAGCTCAAGTTTGAAATCGCATTTTCATTGCAAGTTGTGCAAATTGAACAGAAAGATCTTCAGAATAATCATTTCTGTTTTAAAAACGAATGTAGAAAAATATTATAGTAGTTATAGTAGCTATTTTTATTATAAACAAAAATCACAGTAACGAATCTTGAGATGTTTTCATAAAGAAAGTGAAGAGGACAACGCTAGGAAAAGGGGCACATTACGACTGTGACAGTAGTGGCCGATAAGAAACATCCCTTTTCACACTATATTTCTTTGTCTAGCTGTAAGTTAAAAATATTTCGATATTTCAATAAAAATAATCTAATACATAAAGTTAATCAGATTTTCCGAAACCTATAATAAGCATTGCATCAGACAAATCGATATTTGATTGAGCAAAATTAGTGAATACTGGAAATTTATCAACCTGTGTTCTTTAAGAAACGAAAAAGAAATTCCGATCATTTTCATCGATTCCATACTATATCCAGACTTATATATCCTTTATAAAAGAAACTTCATGATAAATACTGCTCATTATCTTTGGATGAAAAAGGCAATGGTGAAAAATAATAAAGCGAATCCATTTTATATTTTTGTTGTGAGAATATCAGCTATTCTAATATTGACTTATTAGTTTAAAATATTTTAAAAAGGCCTATCTGAGTTAATATTTTTAATGTGTAGATTTAATACTAAGATTTCCCAGTTTCAAAAACTTCACCTACTTTGACTAATGATAGAACTGAGATTACACTTTCATGCCAGCATGTAAATTCGCATAGCATGTATCTTCGAATATATGGAAATTTGTTTAAAAAAGACAAATAAGATAAATTTTGAGAAAATAAAAACAGATGACATTAAACAACAATAGAAACAGGAACACAGACAATGCTGTAGTTTTTTTTTTGTTTTTTTTTCTTTTAAGATTTTATTATGTGTCAGTTTTCACAACAAATTTTTACACCCAATAGAGACAGCTAGTGCATAATCATTATATATCTTGGTGCGCAGGTGAAGTGTAAAACATAACAGACACGTTTAGTATTTTATTTACAGGATGAATTCCTCCCCATCTCCACAAAAAAAAATATGCTACCCATGGAAATGCTCATAAAATTTTTAATAATTAAACAATTGCTTTAATATTTCAAGTTTATGGACAAGAAGAAGGAAAGATTAAACTAGAGCAACTTCAAAAACATCTTAGATCAAGAAAAGACAAAAGCAACAGTGACTATCATCTGTAATATTGTCTGGGGCTCTGTATGACATGGAGGTCTGTATAGTATGCATGTAACGAGTGAATATATTCTGTATGTATAAACGAGGGGACCAAACCGTGTACATCTTATATAGTCATCTATGTAGTGTTCATTGCGTGGGTGTACAGTTTTAAAACATATAATATGTAATATTTGTGTGTACATTTTTAACACATATAATATGTAATGTTTGTGTAGACATTTTTAGCACATATAATATGTAACGTTTGTGTGTACATTTTTAACACATATAATATGTAATGTTTGTGTAGACATTTTTAACACATATAATATGTAATGTTTGTGTGTACATTTTTAACACATATAATATGTAATGTTTGTGTGTACATTTTTAACACATATAATATGTAATGTTTGTGTAGACATTTTTAACACATATAATATGTAATGTTTGTGTGTACATTTTTAACACATATAATATGTAATGTTTGTGTAGACATTTTTAACACATATAATATGTAATGTTTGTGTAGACATTTTTAGCACATATAATATGTAACGTTTGTGTGTACATTTTTAACACATATAATAAACAGATAAAGATACCTTTAGCAATAGTTCAACAAACGGGACAAATAGCACCATTGTCTGCTTGCTCAGACAAGGAAAGGACATACCTTTTTGGTCGAAACCATCGCTACATTGCTCCAGATGCGCTTCTAAAACTGTAAGTCGTTTTCTACCCCAACAACTCAGACAACCAAATTGTTTTCCAACATTTACATTTATTCCTGTACAGACTTTTTTTTGTTCTGGAGTTGCACGTCATTTCTTTTGTTTCAGGGATTACATATAACTGTCTTTCCAGCTGAATGCTTCCATAGCTGAACGATTCCCAACCAGCTGAAAATTTGCCTGTCCTGTCTACTCGTTCCAACTCGTTCACTGAAGACTCTTCGACTAACTCCTAACTCTGCCTGTATATATTCAAACTAATCCTTTGTGGTTATGTCATTCGACTAAACATGACTGAAAAGTCACCTAACAGGTGACTTATCAGTCATGTTTTCTCTAGCCTAATTTTATTGATTTTGTATCTAGGTTTGAAAACCTATTTCTTTATAGACTCTAGTCAAGTTAAATTCTTAAAACCTAATTTAACCATATTTTTCTTTGAATTGCATTTTTCTCTTTAAAATAAATCTAATTCAATCTACACAATAACAATAATAATCTTCTGGCTCAGATAATTCGGCAATACCCCGGAAGTGCTAATCTTCAACACATTAATATCTAGATGAGTTCACAAATTCAGGGCCCATTAAACAATGTTCAACTAGAAGGTTAAGAACAACCGATCCACTCATTCAGTGTCAAGATATAAATGTGTTAGAATTATTAACATATTGGCACATTGTATCACAGAGGTGCATATTTTGAGCATATAATGGAACAGAGATGAAACAAAGACTGTTGAATATTTATGACTGCAACTTGGTGGACAAGTCAGGGAAACACTGAAGCTAATTGGTATCAAGTATGATTTGATTGCATTTTATTAATTCAATGAATGCTATTTTGGGTCATCCCTTTTTCTGGATCACCCTATATATATAAAATTAAATAAATAAAAAAAAAAGCTTTCCTATACAGAGATAAAAGTATATCTTTCATTTTGATCCAATTAGAAAAGTATTGTAGGGCCACAATTGTCTCCATTGTGGAGAGAACTAATTTCGACATTAAAAAGTATGTTAATCACTTGATTGCTCGCCTGACAAGGTCATTCGATTGTTGTCCAAAAAAAAAAAAAAAGATTCTCTTTCAACATGATTGCTACTTTTCAAATGTGCCACACATTTTATGACAATATAACTATTATTATTGGAATATATATTAGTGATGGGACGATTCCAATATTTTTCCCGATTCCAATAACAATTACCAATTCTGATTCTTTATACATCTCTATTTATTTAACTATAACATTGTTATTTTTCCCGATTTTCGTAAAAACACATATTAAATATGTAGATATTTTCCTAAACATAAAAATACACTTGTGGAGGATGATTTATCGATTTTAGCTTTACTGGTATTTTAAAATCAATAAATATTTATTATTGGTAATAGTGTAGATTGGCCTTCCTTTGTTTGACGAAAGTGACGTCAGACATATTTTTATCTACGGATGGCCAAAACCGTATAGAATGAACCTTTTTTTTTTAATAAGTTTTATTCAAACAGTCTTTATTTGAACTTAATGGAGTTTTTCTTTGTTTTTTGTATTTATTAACTGTTTTATTCTTTTTATCAAACAAAAATAGAACTTTTATAATGAAATATATATTATGGGCTGTTTTTCAAACATAGAAATTTTAAAATTAAAGCTTTATTTAAAAAAATAAATAAATAAAAAGACGAGGTGTTTTTTCCTTTTCGAGATTTTTTTTTACACCATTTATCACTTTGAAATTTTATTCAACAATGAAATTATAAAAAAAACTTTTCGTTAAATATATTTTTAAAAAATTATTATAAAATATATATAAAGTCTATTTTTTATGTCTGTAAAAGTTTGTTGAAAAGTTCAAATAAAGTTTATAATTTAATTGAAAAAAAAAACACCTCGTCTTTTTTTTTTTTTTTAATAAAACTAACTTTAATTTTAAAATTTCGATGTTTGAAAAACAGCCCATAATATATATGTCATTATAAAAGTTCTATTTTTATTTGATAAAAAGAATAAAACAGTTATTAAATACAAAACAAAACAAAAAAAACGGTCCATTAAGTTCAAATAAAGACTGTTTGAATAAAACTTATTAAAAAAAAAGGTTCATTCTATACGGTTTTGGCCATCCGTAGATAAAAATATGTCTGACGTCACTTCCGTCAAATGGCTTTGTAAACAAAGGAAGGCAAATCTACACCATTACCTTATTATTTTATCATTATTACGAGGAATGGAAGATTTTGGTTTGAACAAAATAAAATAAAAAAAGACAATTAAAAGAATCGTTTTGGCATCAGAAAACAGGCATCAATTTTTTTGATATCGATACCCCCAAATTTTCTAATTTTTCCAATTCTGATTAATCGTCCCAACACTAATATATATATATATATATATATATATATATATATATATATATATATATAGTAAGAATCCACGCTAGGATTTATCAGGCTGATGAATCCTAGCGTGGATGAAATGCGGAATATTTTGTGTAGCTTAATTGCTATATATATTTTATAACTTACTACCTAGCTCTACCTATGGATTGAGCACTGTTGAAGTAAATACTTAAAGTTTACGCATAAATTTATACTTTCGTATATTAATTTATGTGATTAAATGAAGTAATCATATATATATATATATATATATATATATATATATATATATATATATATATATATATATATATAATTATTATTTCATGTATCCACATAAAATTTTATAATGAGTTAACATTTTATGCATCGATATTCAGTATTTACTTCAACAGTACTCAATATGTGAGTATGCCTATATAGCAAGTTATGAAAATATATTTATAGCAATTAAGCTACACAGAGATTTCCGCATTTCATCTCCGTAGGGTATCGTCAAGCAAAAAACTTTCTGTGTAGCTTACTTGCTATAAATACATTTTCATAACTTACTGTACATATAAGCAGTAATAATATTTTTGTTATAGTGTGTATAAAATTACAAGCAGAATTATAAGCTGTTGATAAAAAGAAAATGTATCATCAATTAAAAATTTTATGGATAGAATTACATAAACTTTTATAAAATTCAGTTTTATAAAATAAAGTTCAAAAATAAATAATAAAAATGTTCAATTGCTGACAGATGTTTTTAATGAAGTCCTTATTGTGATTTTTTTTTCAGCCAACAATATTGAGCAGGTGCCATCCATTTTTTTTTTTCATGTTTGTCGACACAATAAGATTAAGGAAACTATCTCTAGAAATACAAGACAGCTGGTTTTTTCTATTTTTAGTACATTTTTTTCCTTGTATAATTTTAGACAGATTTCAGCTCATATTCTAAATTAAAAAAGCGTAGATGAATAAATGAAACTTGTGAATTAAATAAGAAATAAAGATGGTGAATGAGTTGGTTGCTTTTGTTTTACTGCATATCAACCCTTTTCAGGTTATTTAATGCCGAATTCAGTGATTTTGAAAAAAATGTTTTTAATGGAATATTTTTTTTTCCAAGTCGGTTTCTATTTAACCTATAGTTGGGACCCTAACAAGTACTACCACTCCGTGTCAGAGTGGACCTGGGAGCACGGGCAATTAAAGAGTGGCTCCACACCCCCCAAAGCCCTCTAGCTGGGGCCTCACCATCGGATATAACTTAAGGTCATATCCAGGACCTGGTGAATGCGAGATGAATAAAATATAAGTGAATTACATAACACTAGCGCCATCTAGTCAAATTTTTTGCTACAGAGTGGAATGATGAATTTCTTGCTTTAAAGAAACCAACACTTCAGCTTTATTTTAAAACTTCTATTGAAAAAAAAAATCAATTTAAGTAACCTGATTATGTAGTAGAGTTGATATCTATTCAATGTAGCCGCCTTCAGCCTCAATCACCACCTTCATATGGGTCCAAAATATGGGTCTAAACACTTGAACTTTTAGATATAGCTTCCTTGGACATGGATCTAACTTAATAACTTGATAAGAGCCCTAAACAATAAATGTTAAGGGGTCATAATAGGGGTCAAATTTTAAAAAATTGACCTTTTTTTTCTTTTTTTTTTTCTTTTTTTTTTTTTTTTTTGCTCAACATACACCTCACACCCGGGAGCATGCCTTTTCTACAAGTACTAGCAAGAGCTTGGCGAATACTCGGCAGATAGCAGCGATAAGGCTGGCTTTGGTGTTGTGGGAGGTTATGTTGGTGATGTTCTCGACGTATGACCAAACAAAGTAGTCCAACTGGTTCAGTTCAGGAAAGGAGAGGAACAGTACCAGAAAGGTACAAAGTCGTAGTACTTCTTTTGAAGGCAAGCCTAAGTCTATTTTCACTTGCGGGCTGGCACCAAGTCCTGCTGCCACACTGAGGGTCTGCCAGCGGCCACCTGATTGCACCAGGGGATCACCACACTCTTTAGAACATCCAGGTACACTTAGGTGTTGACTATCAAGCTGATTTTGAAGATGTGAGGTGACATGATGTGACTCTCACTTGAAACCACACTACAGACCATAACCGTGGCCAGAAACTTCATTGAGCTGTGCCCTCAAACATTGAATCATCCAGCTTTTCATTTTGAGGGTGCTGGCAATGGTCCTATTGTCATAACTTGGATCGGTAGAGAGCATGGGTCGTACAGTGGCGTATCTCCAATCTTGCTCGTTGAACATTGTGTCACTTTCAGACATAATAGAAGGCTCCTATCACTCTTGGGATTTGCACACAACTGGCCAACTAGTAGATGATCTGCAACAAAAAAAAAAAAACGGAAATGGAATCATGTTATCTTTTCTATGGCGACAATTTTATCATTTCACCCTGTACATTAATTTGAAACAGTATAGAAAAATGAACTGGGCATTAACAGATAGTAATAGTATAGTTTTGAATTTAGACAGACAGATACAAAATCTCCATTAATAGATAAAAAAAAAAAATAATTATAAAAAGCAGTGGCAGAAGGAAAACCTTTTTTTATGTGTTTGTTTTTCATTTTCAACAATTAGAAAACAATTTTTTCACCACAAAAAAAAGGTTGAAATACTACTGTTCAATATTTCTCAAGCCGGATTCTTTGAAATCTTAAGGTTCTTCAAGAAATCTCTAAGACAAATGGAATAAGGTAATGTACTTTTTACGTTTTATTTAATTTCTCATACGTCATATTACTAACGTTTTATGTTTTTAAAACTATAACAATCCTGAGGAATATATTTGATGTTTGTACAGCAGCAGTGTTCAACTGTTTTCATTAGTCAGTACTCACTCAGTGAATGGGACTCGTACATAACTGGTTTTTATATAAAGAAACTCATTTAGTACAGACGCATAGGTTGTCTACATCAGTCGTCTCTCTAGATCCTGACATGCAAGTACAGCCTCGTCTAGCTACAACCACTATCAACAATTTGCCTCATTCTCTATCTGTGTCTAAATCTAAATGAAGATTCGATGAACAAAAGTTTCTTTCCTAGAACTGCCCATCTGTGAAATTGTTCCACTAGCCTGCTTCCTGACTGATTACAATATGGTAGCCTTCAAGTCTAATGTAAACAAGTTCTTGTTGAGCTGTCCCTTTAAATAATCCAAATTATACCCAATCCACACTGATAACGATTACTGCACTAGCACCTTACATTCATTAACCCTTATCCTTGAATGGCTTTCGGGCCTTGATAAGTGTTGACTCCTTTGTAAAAAAAAAAACAGCCTTATACAAGTATGTTAATTCCAGTCTTACTACTACTACTTTAAATTCTTGTCCAATGCACAACACTAACTTGTCTCATACATTGTAACCAGGGGAAATTAGTGAGAATATGAATTAACTAGCATGGGTGCCCGACGTTGCCTGGGTGTTTGGAGGTGTGTGCTGAGCAAAAAAAAAAAAAAAAAGTGGTAGTAGGAAGGCAGGCTCGAACCCGTACCGCAGGAGAAAAAAAAACGTGACGTCTTTGCTGTTACGACCACTGCCAAACTAGAAGTGACATAGGTTTATATTAAGGCTAGACAATTGAAAAGAGGGGATGACTTTCGAAAATATCGGCGAAAAAAGCGACCCCCTACCTGTAGAAAAATGCGCCCTTGTGGGTGAAGAAATTAATATTTTTAGCTAATTTTTCAGTATTTGTTGTCTGTAGGGTTGAGCTTCAAAACGATACTGATCTTGTGAAAATCTGTTGCCTCTGTCAAAAGTTTTAGGCAGACATGCAAACATACATACATACATTTATATATTGGTAGCTCAAAATTTCCACCCAAACCGATTAAAAAGCTTGCCCTATCTCTGAATACCTTTTGTAAAATTTCAAATGTTCAGCCCAGAAATTGTCTGAATAATTTGGTAGACCGCAAAGGTAAATTTTTTTAAAACTTTGACCCCTATTATGACCCCTTAACATTTATTGGTTTTGGCTCAAATCAAGTTATTAAGTTAGATCCATGTCTAAGGACATATCCAAAATTCCAATTGTTTATACCCAGAATTGGAGGAGGAGTTTGGTAGAGTTCTATAAGATCAAATCGTTGAACTTTGACCACTTAACAGCCAAATTTCTGGCCGAAAACCGATCACAAAGATTTTCCCAAATCTCAGTACCCTATATATCAAATTTCGAGTCTGTAGACTGAAAATTGACAGAGTTATTGTGTAGGGAAATGTACACAGACACACACAGACAGACAGGTATTGTCACTTTTATAGATACACTAGCATGGGTGCTCGGCGTTGCCCGGGTGTGAGGTGTATGCTGAGCAAAAAAGAGAAAAAAAAAAGAAAAAAAAAGGTAAATTTTTTAAAATTTGACGCCTATTATGACCCCTTAACATTTATTGTTCAGGGCTCTAATCAAGTTATTAAGTTAGATCCATGTCCAAGGAAGCTATATCTAAAATTTCAAGTGTTTAGACCCAAAATTGTCGGAGGAGTTTGGTAGAGTTCTCAAACGTCAAATGGTTGACCTTTGACCACTTAACAGCCAAATTTCTGGCCGAAAACTGATCACATAGATTTTTCCAAATCTCAGTACCCTGTATGTCAAATTGCGAGTCTGTAGACTAAAAATTGACAGAGTTATTGCGTATGGAAATGTACACAGACAGACACACACACAGACAGATACGTTCACTTTTATAGATATATAAATTGGCATTGAGATTCTGTGGTAGACTAGAAATCGATGTGCGAGACGAACAAGCATAATAAGCTATCTCTCTTTTCTTTGTTCATTCGACTCTTTCTTCTTTTATTTCCTTTTCACTTCGTTTTTGGCATTTTGGTGTCCGATTTTTGAAGCCGCGATTTGACCCAATGCTAAAACCATATGTCTTTAATTGCTACCCTTTATCTTTTTCTGTTTCCTTGAAATTCGTTCTCTTTATCACTTCAAGAAGAGCAAGTCAGTGTCTACAGGAGTGTGTGAACTCAAAATATTTTCCAAACAATAAAAATCGTTTAAAACTTAAAGAGTAACAATGCTATGTGAAATTCAACAACGCCTCTAAAACAGTAGCTTGGTGAAAAGAGGAGGAGATGCAAACGGACATGTCTTAACTCTCAACACCAACAACGCCCATCCTAGAAGATTGGAATGTGCCACGTGGAAATTTCATTAAGATGACTGCTATTTCTCCAGTGAACTCAGCTTTCCAGAAAATATCAAAACACACACACACACACACACACACACACACATATATATATAACGTGGAACTTTGAAACAAACTTTCTGATGCTTGTGCCTAGTTCTTATTCAAGAACTTTAAAACTTCTCAACAAACTTTGGTCTTTCAAAGTATATTTTTCATTTCTGTTACATCGTTGATGTAAATATATTTTGTTCATTTATTCATGTTTTTCTCATTTTCATTCAAAAATTCCCATTGTTAAGTTAGCTCTTACTAACTGGTGACCCATTCGTAACATTTATGTTTTTATCCATGCTTTTCATTTGCCATTTTAACTACATGTATGTTAATTGTTTGCGCTATTTTTGGCACTTTTCAAAAACGCTACTATCACCAAAATACACTATCTGAAGCCAGAACCGGCATTACAATTCTACAATATATCCTTGTTTTTTTATCCCCACCATAATTTTCTAACTATGAGAAATGGGTTTCAAAATGTTCGTGTGGTCATTTATTGTTCTCAATGAAATCAATAGACATTCTCAAAATCAAATTCAAACCCTTTTTCAGAAATCAAACATTTCGGGCTGTTAAATTTGAAGATATTTTAATTTTGTTGAATATTTACCAGTGATTATATATTTTAAAGTGTACCATATTTGGAGATTATTTTAGGGACGGACAGTGAAAGTGAAAATAATTTGTTTTTTAACTAAAACATGAATATTTCCGATTGAATAAAATTCACCAAAAGCTAGAGAATTATCTGATTTTAATGACATTTTCAGTATTTATTAATTAACTAGCGGGGGTACCCGGCATTGCCCGGGTGTTTGGAGGTGCGTGTGCTGTTAAATAAAAAAGAAACCGGGGGGGGGGGAAGTTGGTAGGATCGAACCCGAAGACCTGAGGCGAAGTTTGAAAATAAAATCGGCCAGCCAGAATGAGTTACTGAAAGATGTTTGAATTTATTTAAGTAAGAACCAAATTGACAGGTGAGCGCACAGAAGTCGTAGAGCGTTACGACGACGACGTAAGCAATAGCTATTCAGCAAATGAGATCAATGACCAGGTGTGTTTGTTATAAGCGAAGTAAAAAGCGAACGTTAAAACTTAAGCGGGGGGGGGAATCAAAACATCGAAAAAAACACACAAAAAAAACTAACATAAGGCAAACGAACGATGTTAAATGTAAAAATCGAAAAAACAAAAAAGAAAACAGAAAAACAAACACGCGAAAAATGGCTTAAATAAGCCTGTTTCGATATTAAAATTTAAAAAATCGGTGGGTACCTGGGTGTTTTGGGGTGTGTGGTTGGGAGTGGATAAGCGAAGTAAAAAAAAAAAAAAAACAGAAAAACGAACGTTACGTGAAAAATGGCTTAAATAACACTGGTTCAATATTTAAATTTAAAAAATCGAAAAAAAAAAAGAAAAGACATCTCACATCACGATTCGAACCCAAAACTTTTAAATAATGAACCAACACCCTATCCAACTGACCTAACGCGACTTACATGAAATTTAGTCAGTTTTTCAACTATTTAAAGTAAATCAGGTCATGACATCATCTGACGCATGTGTAGAACCGGTCGTCGTCACGAGAGGACCGTTTTTGTTGACCCCCCCCTCTGTCGAAAATTGTCGATTTCGGGGTGAAAAAATGAACGTTTTTGGCCAATTTTTCGAGCGAAGGATTGGGCTTCAATATGATACAGAGTTTGTGAATTTTCGCTGTGTCTGTCGAAAGTTTTAGCGGACACACATACAAACATACATACACACATTTTTGCTTTTATATTTATAGATAAATTAATGATAATATAAAGTTTTATTTTAGTGCAAAAAATATCGATTTTTAGGTGACATAAATTGCTTTACATTCCTTCATAATTTCAAGGACGACTTCATCAAAATTCAATAATCACCTTTACAACAAGATAACACTCAAAGTTAACGAATAATAAAAAAAATATGGCAGCTAACTTTCAGTAGAAAATAATACTAAAAAAATAGAAATTTAATTGCAAAAAAAATGAAATCCCTTGAGAGCTTTAAATATTAGTTACCTTTATGCTTTTTTAAGGATTTTTTTTATTTCTCTTAAAAAAAATAAGTGTACATGAGTTTAATGATATCAAGATAAAATTTGTCTTATTATTTTTTATATAAAAATAATTATTATTGCCAGCTAAATACCTTTAAAACAAATAAATCCTTTATTAATTGAAACTTGTAAAAATATAATAAATTTTCTTCTGGGTGTAAAATAAATTTGATCAAATATTTTTTAAACAAATGAGGCGAACTTTTAATGCATTTAATGGAGTTTAATTTTAAAATGTAAATGTTTTAAAAATAAATATCGTATGCATAATTATCAACTACATACAGGGTGACTCCCTAAAAACGGGGCCCAACTCTACTTAGGCTCCGTTTCTTAGTGTTTTGTCCAAATGAAATGAAACTTTGGTCATAATTAGTTTATTATATTCAAAACATCACATCAAAACATTAGGATCTTTGGCCTTTTTTCTCCATTCTACAGCATATGTTCTAGATGGCCTCCATTTAGCTTTTGTTTTTTTGGGTCGCCCTGTATTCTTTGCATAAGTAAAACGAATATCATTTTTGAAGCAATTATTCATTTCAAATTGTAGCAATTAGGTGTGTAGTAAAATTACAAGGAATAAAAACAATATAAAAAGTGAGTTTTAAAAACTGTTTAAGACGACAGAATTTGATTTTAGAATAATTCATTTTAAAATGGGCTAAAAGTTGTATGCTTGGCGACACCAGTTAATTTACTATTGCTTCATCATTGTTTTTTTTTTATTATGAGTGTGGAAGGTGACTACCTACATACTGCATGTCAGAACATTAGATACAGGTGTGCAAAAAACAATGTACAAACTGTATTTTCCACATAGACTAGAGTAAAGATGGATCAGAAAATTCCATCAAAAATTAAAAAGCAGAACTAAAGCTATGTGTTAAATGTTGAGCCATTCTGTTGAACAAATATGGCGATAGTAAATCCAATCAGCGAAGAATCAATGCATTCACGAATGTTGAGCAAATGTCTAGAACAAAGACGGTGGCAGTAGATCCAGTCATATCAAGATGGAGACTGGCAGCAAACTGACTTGAATCCAAAATTCGATACTTTTATAATGAGGTCGGCGGCTTCTCATTGGTTGATTGTCCTAACGCGTAGTTATAAATAAGATCGTCTAAATTTTGGAAGTCATACCCTCTAGTCATCAAAAAGATTTTAACACTATGTGTACAAACAAGTAAAACATAGCGATGAAGAAGAGAAAGTTGTTTTCTTTGACTGGTGAGCTGACTGCATTCAAGCAGCTGTTTCAAAGCTTTGTCTTCACTTACACCTCTAAGAAGCAATTAAGAGGAAATGTGATATACTAGGTGTGTCAGAAACATCGTGAAAAATATTGAATAATTCCACCCCCTGTCTTTCAAAACTTATAACTACTCGAAAAATGTCATTCAAACCCTATTTTTTTTTCAATTCAAGGAGCAAGGACCAAGGTTTTATTAAAAAAAAAAAACGTAATTTAAAACAAAAAAGGTTTTAAACTTCGGACTTTACAGGTAAATTTCTAAAAAACACTTCTTTCTTTGATTTAAATTTGAACATATTATTTATTGATCTTTTATCTTCAATTTGTGATATATAAACCTTTGGTGAGTAAATTAATTATTTACTTTTTAATAGACATTTCAAAATGGGTGGGGGGAGGGGCGTGAATTAAACGACCCCCTGTCTTTCCAAGCTTATAACTAGTAAAAAAATGTAATTCAAACCCTAATTTTTTTTTCAATTAAAGGAGCAAGGACCAAGGTTCCATTAAAAACAAAAAACAAAAACAAACAAACAAACAACGTGGTTAAAAAAAAAAGGTTTTAAACTTCGAACTTTACAGGTAAATTTCTAAAAAACACTTCTTTTTTTGTTTTAAATTCGAATATATTATTTATTGATCTTTTATATTCAATTTGTGATATATAAACCTTTGGTGAGTAAATTAATTATTTACTTTTTAATAGACATTTCAAAATGGGGAGGGGGCGTGAATAAAAAAAAACGTTTGTCTAAAATATTATATTCGGTTTATTGGAAAGAGCATAAAATTTTATATTGACCTTGAAAATATCATAAAAATAGAATCAATAGAAAAATTTTGATAGATTTTTAAAGTTTAAAAATTGAAAAATACTGAACTTGTAAAATTCAATTAATTTCATTACTGTTTTTAAAAAAATAAAAAAAGTAATACTTCTATTACTTTTTATACAACTTTAATAGTTTATTTTGGAAATATAATCCATAAAGAAAATAAACAACCCACTTTTAAAAGAAATTATGAGTTTTTTATATTTTATTCGCAGTTTCATGTTAGGGGTGTCAAAAATTCCTACAAGAATTCTGACATACTTAGTGATATACCTGAAGAAACTCGGAGCTTACATTGGTCAAAATATTGTAATAATAACACTAAGGATGAGAACAATAGTTCGAATAATCCAAATAATACAAATTAGTAATTCTTACCTTAAAAATTCAGAAACAAACTACCTTTATTTTATATATTACTAGCGGAGGCGTTTGGAGGTGTGTGTGCTGTTAAATAAAAAAGAAACCGGGGGGAGGGGGGGCGAACCGGAAGCCCTGAGGCGAAGTTTGAAAATAAAATCGGCCAGCCAGAATGAGTTACTGAAAAATGTTTGAATTTATTTAAGTAAGAACCAAATTGACAGGTGCGCACACGGAAGTCGTAGAGCGTTACGACAACGACGTAGAAGTCAATGACCAGGTTTGTTTGTTATAAGCAAAGTAAAAAAGAAAACAACGTTAAAACTTAAGCGGGGGGGGAGGGGTAATCAAAACATCGAAAAAAAACACACAAAAAAACTAACATAAGGCAAACGAACGATGCTAAATGTAAAAATCGAAAAAACAAAAAAGAAAACACAAAAACGAACATGTGAAAAATATCTTAAATAAGCCTGTTTCGATATTAAAATTTAAAAAATCGGTGGGTACCCAGGTGTTGTTGGGTGTGTGGTCGGGGGTGGATAAGCGAAGTAAAAAAAAAAAAAAACAGAAAAACGAACGTTACGTGAAAAATGGCTTAAATAACACTGGTTCAATATTTAAATTTAAAAAATCGAAAAAAAAAAAAAAAAGAAGACATCTCACATCACGATTCGAACCCAAAACGTTTAAATAACCAACACGCTAACCAACTGACCTAACGTGACGTACATGAAATTTAGTCAGTTTTTCAACTCTTTAAAGTAAATCAGGTCATGACATCATCTGACGCATGCGTAGAACCGGTCATCATCACGAGAGGACCGTTTTTGTTGACCCTCCCTCTGTCGAAAATTGTTGATTTCGGGGTGAAAAAAATGAACGTTTTTGCCCAATTTTTCGATATTTTTCGTGCGAAGGATGGGGCTTTATTATATTCAAAACATCACATCAAATTCAAATTTGATACCGAGTTTGTGAATTTTCGTCATGTTTGTCGAAACTTTTTAGCAGACACACAAACACACATACATACATACAAACAAACATACATACACATATTTTCGCTTTTATATATATAGAAGATGCTTTCTTTTTTCTTTTTTTTACATATTTAAATGTGATGTATGCTGATTATGAACTTAGATGTTTTTATGTAATTAAATCTGCTGAAATGTGTATTTTTAAATTAATGAACACTCATGTGTGACATGACATAAAAATTCGTGTGGAGTGCTACATGAATGTTTTTAATAAACCGTAATGTTTGGATTTTTTTTTTAATCCTTTGGTGTTAAAAATTCACAGCAAAAATTACTTATACGTAATTGCATCTAATCAGGATTTTTTTTTTCGTTTGACTTAAAAAAAAAAATTGCTTCTTGCAAATGTATGGAGCACAAAGTTTTAGCAAATTTATTTGTAGAGACCGCCTACCTCATTTTGCCTCTAATATGTGTCGGTCAGGTTTAACTGGCTTCCTCCAAAGGAGGAAGTTTCATGGGAGTATGAAATTTACAAGCGGTCTTCCGTCGAATGTATATCCCCGTTAGGGGAGATGATGATGTTAGGTTTTTGCAACTCTTGCAGGGAGATGTTGACGTCCTCCAACGTACAGCGCCTGGAATTCCAAAATTGGTCAACCATTTTAGTAATAACCAGGCTCAACGTTGCTTAACTTCAATGACTTGACGGGAACCGGTGTGTCAACGTAAGTATGCTGTATATTGCCTCTAATATCCTTAGATATAGCTCATCTCTTACGATATTCAGATGTTGACGAGAATAATACTCCAGAGGACAAATTAATAGATGTCGTGTTTAACACATTTGAGATAGTAGTTCGACAAACAGTTTCTGAACAGCGAAGATCAAAAAGAAAACATAAGATTACGGACTTTATTGTAATGAACGCTAAAGGAAAAATCTTAGCCTTTTTTATTTATTTTTTATCATTTACAAAGGAGTCACCACTTATCAAGGCCCGGAAGCCACTTGAGGATAAGGGTTGGTGAGTGTACAGTAGTCAATGGGAAAATGTCATAGTAATCGTTAGTAGTGGCTCATCGAGAACTTGTTCAAGTTTGGCTAAGAAAAAGTGTAGTATCTGTTCTGATACTACATTTCACCTTTTCTGTGCTCGAGCAGCGAGGAGAAATCCTTCCAGACTGAGGCATTTAAAATTTTTGTTCCTATCCAGAGTGCCCCTTTTCAGGGAGCTGGATTTTCCCCCACATTAAAAACCGACTGTGTGTCTAACTCTGCCCTCGTAGGGAGGGAAATAAATAGGGACACCAAAAGAAAATCGTATTGATTCTGAAGAAGAGTGTTATGGGTCGAGGGAAATCCCTCCTATTTGGTGGCTCTTCTAAACACGATGTATAGAGCATATTACATGTAGCATATAGTCTGGTACTACGCTTCATCTTTTCTGCCCACGGTCAATAAAGGAGAAATCCTTCCAGAGTGAGGCTATTTTTTAAATTTTGTCTCAATTCAGAGTGACCCGTTTTGGGGGACCTGGGTTTTCCTCACATTAAAAACTGACCTTGTGTAAAACTCGAACCCTGCCCTCGTGAAGAGATAAATAAATAGAGCAGTTTTTGTTCATGAAGAAAACGGTGAGAAATCTATAGGGATCCAAGAAACCCCCCAAGCTATGATACAACTTGAAGTCATTTGTTATTCATCCACTTTCTCAGAAGCCCCTGAGGTGACACGTGGCCTGACTTATTGCAGAGCAGCCATTACTGATTTTTATATAGGCATAACAATTACTCATAAACATTGATAAGTGTTTAGGGTATGACGTCCTAGGACTGAAAGAAAGAAAGCCAGTGGCATTCATCCAAGGCGGATTGAACCGGTTTTCTCATGAGGAGAAAGAGTCAAGGGAATATTAAATTAATTTAGTGCTCCAGCTGCGTTCCCTCATTTAGTATTCCAGCAGAGTTCACTACAGTCTGAGTTAACCGGACAGATAGATAAGAAAGTTATAAAATTAGACCATTTTTTTAGCTATGATTAATTTATGCGTGTGCAAACTAATAGAAATTCGACTTTTGTATGCTTAATTCATCTATTCAAACAATGTTTGTACTCATTATAAATTATCCTTAGTGTATGATTACTATTTCTTGTTAATTTCAGTGTTATGTGATTGGTAGTTTAAGAGTTTATCAGTTAAATATTTACACACAGACACACATACGTACATCTACTGTTTTATATATTTAAACAGACATTGTTAAAGACAACATAAACCTTCCGTTTAGTAATACTTTTTCTTTTATTCAATTTTTCATATTATCTTTTTTGTATATATGTCGAACATATGGATGTATGGTCCAAGCATTTTTTCTTCTCAAAGTGTCCGCAGTTTTCTTAACTTCATTTTTTAGCTTTTAACTTTTTGTGTACTCATTTACACATCTTCAAGAATTTGTATAAGAGGCCTGATGGGAATTATGGGTAGATTTATGTAAATAGTAGTTTGGTTGTGAGCAAAGTGGCGATTAGAGTTAGTGGGTCTGCTAGCAGTGGTGGTGGTGGGGGGCTAGTATCATGAAGAATGGGAGAGCATGCCAGTTCTAGGGTCAGTGGTAGGAGCGGATTGGGTGTGAGAGGGGGGAAGTTATCCAATGTATTTAAGTGTGTTGGTACTATTTCGGAATGCGCCCTGATTAAGGGTAGGTGTTTTAATTATATAGATATGTTCTCACATTTCTAGAGCTTTAGTCAGTCTATCATGTCTCAGATTGAAATAACATTTTTATCAGTAACCGCACAGACTGAATGATGGACCTAATTTTAGATATGTCCGTCAGTTGATCTGTCATATTTAAATTTGAAATATCATTTTTAGATGTGACCATCAACTCTATAAGAGAAACTGTCCATCGGTGAGCCACGCTTAAACTTAAAATAACACTTTCAACCGTTTACCATGTTTAAATTTGAAGTAGCATACTTAGAGGTTTCCACAAATCTCTATAAGATTATTACTTCCCTTTCTATTCTTTACTCTTTCCTTTCCTTCTTTTTTTTAATTCTTTTTCCTTGCACCCCCCCCCCAAAAAAAAGAAACGAGAAAAATGTTTGTGCGCAGGTCACATGATTAATATATCTATAAGAGCAATGTTAATCGACGAGCAAATAGAAGAACCTTGCTAGACTAATATGGACCCAAGTTGGGACCAGGAAAAGACAACTCGGAACAGGGTATAAGTCTAAAGATAAAGTGAACCAGGAATATCCATCACAAATAGCACCCTACCTGAGAATTCTTCCTTCAAACTCCTTGGCCTAACATTTGCAGGCAATATGAACAGGAACAAATACATAGAGAATACTGCAAAGGCTGCTACAAAGAAGGTGGGTTCCCTCTATCAAGCTAGAAGACTACTCATGCCTGAGAGTATCCTGTACCTTTACAAGGCCACCATTCGCCCATGCATGGAGTATTGTTGCCACATTTGAGTTGGTGCATCTACCACTAGTCTCTCCCTCTCAGATAAAGTCCAAAAAAGAGTTGTCAATTTAATCGGTCCCACTTTATCAACTAAGCTCCAGCCTGTTCCATCGCCGCAATGTTACATCATTGTGCCTGTTTTACAAATATTTTAATGGAATGTGTTCAGATAAACTCGTTTTACTTGTACCCCCTCGACATATATATCCCCGACAAACCCGCTTAGCAATAAGATTTCACTCCTCCACTGTTGATGTCCCTAAATGCCAGAAAGCTTTCTATCTGAATAGTTTCTTCCCTCGAACAGCTAGACTTTGGAATTCCCTTCCTGCAGCCTGATTCCCTGGCTGTACTGATATGCAGATGTTTAAATGCAACATAAACAAATAACTTGTTAGTCTTTCCTAGACATGGCCCCAAATATTAGCATCTTACGTCCAAGTGGCGATATGCTTTGTAAACAGTGAACATGAGTAAAAGAAAAAAAAAAAAAAAAAGATACAGAGAAAAATGTTGACGTAAGCTAGGGTTACTTGTTAGTCGGATATCGGTAGAGTACTTGCTTCTTGATTAATATACTATTTGGAAGAGTCCATCAATGGGTAGGTAACGGTCCCATCACACAGACAAATTATTGTGGGGCGTTTAGATAGCACTCAACATCATTATTACTCGGGTATCAGAATCAGCTCAACCGTCAAAATCAAATAAGCATTCACAATTACGTCATAATAACTATCATTGGTTCATCAACAGCTGTCGAATTAATGCCCTGTATTAGATTAAACAATACAGGTGGAGGTAAGGGGAACATGTGTCAGCAAGCCGTCCATACTGGTGACCAAGACAAGCTGCAAATAAACTAACACCTTTAGAGAAGTTTTAATTTACACAACAGAATTCACGATAGTTAAATATATAACTCATTAATTTTGATATTGGTTGATAATTATATTTTTACAAAGTCTAAGAATTTTAAAAGCTAGAATATATTGTGACGTCATAAGCTCTCTTATTCTCACTTCCTCCTCACTTTCTTGCTCTTCCATTCTTTTCTTTCTATCCTCTTTCTTTTTTATTATTTACATTATTCCTTTCTTCTTTATTTACATCACACAATATATAGAACATTCATGCATAGATGACCTGGTGCTACCAGATCAGGCTGTCTGAAGATATTGCACCAAATATTAACGCTATATTTTTTCTTTTCCTTTGTAAAACTTAATCATGTTCTGCAAAGTCAAAACAAAAGCAACCATTTTCCTATATAAAACTATCAAACCAAACACCGTGAATAAATATTTGAATATATAAAGGACTTGAACCATAAAACTTGTTCCAAAATTACTGAAGTCGGCATTAAACAATCTTAAAAGGGTTGATATGTAAAGTAAACTATGAAAAAAAAAATGAATAAATGTTTAAGGATATAAAGTATTGCTATTAAGGCATGAAACCTTAGCATTAAATAATCTAAAAGAGGGTTGATATGCCGTAAAACAAAACAAACCAAACATCATGAATAAATATTAAAAGATATAAAGAACTTGAAGCATAAACATTTTTTACGAAATTATTAGATTCAGTATAAAATAACACAAAAAGGGTTGATATGCCAGAAGACAGAACAACCAAAACATTCATGTACAGATGAAGTATGGAAGGTGACAAAATAACAACATCCTCAGGCAAAAAAACAAGATAAATGCTTTTGCGTGTATAAAAAAAGTACCAGAAATTTTCACCGTATTTAAACTTCAATTAAAAAGAATGAAAACAAAGAAGCCATGTATTTGTCTGCGTATGACCACTCATCTTGTCATGTTGGCCAATAAGTAGGGTGAGTTTTTTAATTTCACTAAAAAGCCATTAGGATAAGTGCCATCTGCCTGCAAGCAATACTTTTTGAGATGAGCTAAGATTTTTTTTATGGCTGCAGCAATTCTCTTTCTCTGGTTCAAATAACAAAACATTGTAACATCTTGTCAACAGTTATGAGCCGCATCTGGAAGATGACATTTCTCGGATCAGTATCGACTGAAAGGCTTTTTGCAATTTGTATACAAACATTCTCAAACATGCACGCACGATTTTAAAATAGTTCTCAAAAGAAAACGTAAAAAAATTGAATAGTAAATGCAAAAAATAAACTCAATATATTAGCGGTTCTCAATCGTTTTTAGTGAACCATTTCATCGTGTATCAGAATGATATCCCCCACCTCCTTTTCAAAAACCGTCCGACTCAAAATGTGGATCCATACTAACAATTAGGGATTGGAGGATTCCAATATTTTTCCCGATTCCGACACAATTACTGATTCTGTTTCAACTTCCCGATTTCAATACCATTATCAAATTTGGATTCTTTTTAAATTTCTGAATATAAAGTTTTTTTTTAAGTGGTCAGATTACTGTAAAAACTATGTAATATGTGCATATATTTTTGTCAAACCACAAAAAATGCATATGAGGGAGTGATCTATAAATTTTAGTTTTACTGGAAGTTTAAAAATCAATAAATATTTACCATTTCATCATTAATACGCATAAGCATGGAAAGTTAAGTTTAAAAAAAAACAAAAAAAAAACAAATAAAAACATCTAAAAGAATAGCGTTTGTTTTGGTGTGGTTGAATAAATGACGAGAAAGATACAGTAACAATTAAATAAATATGTAGCAACAAAAATGCATAAAAGAGTTATTGAACACTATCTTTGCTCACGGAAGAATTAGTTTTGAACGACCATCCGCTCTGAGTATCTCTCACCGACTCTCTCCTAAACCGCTTTTCGTTCCCTGGAAGTGACGTCATGAAATAGTTCATTATTCCTGGTAATAGGGGTGCATCCCCAACAGCTTTTGGCATCGGAAAATAGGCAAAATTTTTCCGATTCTGATACCCCAAAAAGTTCCGATTTTTTTCGATTCTTCATTTCAATTAATCACCTCAACACTACTAGCAACAATAACTAATACAAACGTAATAGCATGCAATACAAATGCTGGCAGAGAGAATATTCAACATTGTTAGTAGTTGTGAGCGATGCACACCCAGTGCTTTTGTGTACCTTGGGTTCAGTTTGTGTCTGCGAACGTGTGGTGCCAATTTCCCCTACATCTTCTCCCCCTTTGCTTATGAAACTCTGAAATCCCCCCCCCACCTAAGGTAAAGTAGATCCACCTACCTGGTTGAAAACCACTGCTATATATTAATACTCAAACTCTGATGATATTGCTTGTTTGCTTGTTACCGTACACACTTTACTCATGCATGAATGTTTTCAATGAAGTATCGTGTGTTAAGACTGCACATACACACACACTACAAGTTATCGGTCTGCAAGTTAAAAGTACCAAGTGATGAGGTAGACCTGTCAACCTGTCAAAATTGATATCGCCGGAGTTAAATAGGTCAAGTAGTTGACCTCACAGCTGCCCAGTTTAAACACCTGCAAGAGAACAGGTCGATATAAACAAGCAAGGTGAAAGAGAAGCCAGTCAGTCAAAAAGCAAAGTTTGTTGGTGAAATCAGCGCATCTCCTGTCTAATAATTGAAGCACACAACATGAAGTGAGAAATAAAAAAAAAAATTAATATTTTTTCAACAAACGCTTTTGTTGTTTCGAGTTTTTTTTTTTTTTTCTTGGTTGACAAGAAACTACTACTTGTTCAACCGGCTATATCATGTGGTCCAGGTTGAAGAACATTTTCTTGAGTACAAATTCGACTTCGCAATCTGGTGGAGGACGATAGATGCTCACCTGAACTCCAATATAAAATACTAGCAAGGAGGGCGGGGGAACCCGGCTTTGCCCGGTCATAAAATACACTTAAATATGATATTTTAATTTGTCCAGATTTCATATATATTATTACAGAGTCGTGATTTCCAAAGTAAATAAAAAAGTATTTGGGTGCCATCAGCTAGAATCAAAACTGAAGGTAAAACTGTAGCATTCAAAGCTGCTGACGTTACCACTGTGCTGACGTAACATGCATAAAATTAAAAATAAACTAAGATGATTAAAAATAAACTAAGATGAATGTACAAAATATATCACGATTTTTCCAATTTTTATCCATTTTTGCCACCTTAAAAACTATTGTAACTGGCTAAAGATCAATAAAAGAACGGTCTATAAAAAATCCAATCATTTGAGACACCTTGCACTGCTCTGCAACTTTTAGTTTCGGAAGAGATAGAGGTTGTAAATATGGAGACGGACAGACATATAGCCTTTTATATATTAGACTGGGGGTGGGGGCCAGGTGTAAAACACGCTTAAATATGATATTTTAATTTGTCCAGATTTCGTATATATTATTATAGAGTCGTGATTTTAAAAGTAAAAGTAAAAACTATTTAAGTGCCATCAGTTAGAATCGAAACCGAAACTGTAGAATTCAAAACTGGTGACGTTATGACTGTACCAACGGGACATGCATATAAACCAGTTAAAAATTAAAAATAAACTAAGATAAATGTACAAAATGTTTAACGATTTTTTCAATTTTGACCGATTTTTGACCCTTTAAGATCTATTTTCAGCGGCTGAAGACCCATAAAAGAATGGTCCATAAAAAATTCAATAATTTGAGGCCCCTACCGCTGCTCCAGGACTTTTGGTTTCAGAGGAGATAGAGCTTTAAAATATGAAAACAGACATACAGACGGACATATCGCCGTTTATATATTAGAGTGAGATCTTGTCTGGCTACACCTACAGCAAGAAACTTTCCTTTCTATCTCTCTCTGTCTTTACTAAAAACAAATGGGGCTTAAATGAACAAATTTTCTTACTAGAACATCTCAGCTCTGGAACAAGATACAACAAAGCAATTTTTTTTTTTTTTTTTTTTTACATAGGCATCACCACTTATCAAGGCCAAGAGGCCACTCAAGGATAAGGGTTAAAGAGTGTACAGTAGAAATTGGACAATATAGTAATCATTAGTAATGAGAATTTGGTAAATTTGATAACTTATATAGAACGGCTCATCAAGAACTTATTTACGTTAGACTTGAACACAACCATATTGTAGTCAGCCGGAAAGCAGGAAAACGGAAGACAATTCCACAGGCGTGCAGTTCTAAGAAAGAAGCTTTGTTCATGGAATCTACGTTTAGGTTTAGGCACAGATAAAGAGTGGGGGGAATTATTGATAGTATGTACAGCTAGACAAGTGTTTCTTGTGACAGTTTGGCGAGGGGGGACCATAGATTGAAGCTCAGTTGAACACCTAGCCGTTCTTAAGTCTAATATAAACAAATACCTGTCAGAAAGTTGTCCTTTTGAGTAAGTTTCTGTCCATTAAACATACTGTTTTCAATCCTCTCATCATCGTCCAGCCAAACAATCTTTGTAATACTTATCCTCAAATGGCCCTCGAGTCTTGATAAATGGTGATCCATTAGTACAAAAAAAAAAGGAAGTAGGCTAAATAGCATAAATAAATGGCGAAAGGAATAAAGTTATGTTGAGCATACTTGTTTTATGGTCTATCCCACACAACTTTGTTTCACATTCAGCTCAAGGCAAATAGGAAAATTTTATAGTACTGTTATATAGCTAAATCTAGAATTCAAAAAAAGAAAGAAAATATAATCTTTTTTACTGCACGAGTTTTCATCTGTTCGTTATTAAAAAAGTCGAAAATAAATAACACTATGAAATTAATAAAAGCAAACAAGTTGTCAAAGATGAAAATAATGATTGCCACATTAAATTTGTTTGATTTCTCCGCTCGCAAATAAAATGATGTTTAAATGTGCATTAAAAGATGGTGGAATCATCTGAATCCTTGCTGCATCGATTAATTTGTTGCACTCTAAAGTGAAGATGTTGAATTAATTTGTTGAAATTGTTTGCACACTTTGCACGTGTTACTTTGTGTTGTATTTAGAATGAATTAAGTGGCCAAGACATTGGTGGTTAGCGATTTCTAATGAAATAGACGACACATGCTTCACTTTTGCCAATTAATTATACCTTTTTATTAGCCTATTCATAAAGACAAATTTAGACACAACGTCGGGGTTTTAATGCAGATAATCTAGTTCTCAGAGAGGTGTACTCTAACTGGGAACGAAAATGCCTATATACAAGGTGGAACGATAAAATTGGCACCCTAAAAAAGACGACATGATTCCATTTCCGTTTGATGAAAACCAGTTTTTTTGCAGATCATCTACTAGTTGTATACAAATCCCAAGAGCGATAGGAGCTTTCTATCATGTCTGAAAGTGACACAATATTCAGTGAGAAAGATCGGAGATGTGCTAATGTACAAATCATGCTCTATAACGATCCAAGTTACAACAATAGGATCATTGCCAGCACCCTCAAAATGCATCGCTGGATTGCTAGGAATAACAGGGTGATGAAAACAAAGTTTCCGGCCACAGTTATGGTCTTTTGTGTGCCACCTCACATCTTTGAAGTCGGCTTAAAAGTTAACACCAAAATGTACCTGAATGTGCTGAAGAGTGTTAGATCCAGACTTGACTTCAGAAAGAGTTCCACGACTTTGTACGCTTCTCTCACTGGCTCCCCCACCCTTACCCCTTGACTTGAACCCGCTGGACTACTTTGTTTGGTCATACATAGAGAACATCACCAACTTGACCTACCACAACCCCAAAGCTAGCCTGATCATCGCTATCCAACAGGTATTCACCGAGCTCCCACTGGTGCTTGTGGAAAAGGTATGCTCCCAGTTCTGGACACATATCAAGGCGGTAATTGAGTCTGAAGGCACTCTAGAAGGCTACATTGAATAGATGTCAGCTCTACTACATTATCAAGTTACCTGAATTGATTTTTTTAATAAAAGTTTTAAAATAAAGCTGTAGTGTTGTTTTCTTTAGGGTGACAATTTTATTGTTCCACCTTGTAGTAGGATTAGCACCTTAAGCAACACAATAGGCAATAAATCCATCTCTTCTCTGATTCTGCAAGGAGGAGGTTATACCTAAGAAGATAGCCTTCTGAGACTGAACATATACTACATTTTGATTATAGTTAAAAGGACGGTTTCATAAAATAAGAACTGTGTTATATAATACCAAAGGGATAATATGTTTTTTATAACTCATGAATAAAGAAAGATGGAGGAATTTTTACTTGCACAATCAGAAGTCCTAATAGTAAAGTTCAAATCATCACTAATAATTCTTGCAATATTCACAAGCGCAAAAGACAGACAGGAAGTATTGATTGGTGTTCTTTTATTTTTTTGCTTCTTTCTCTCCTTTCTTTTATTGTCTTTGACTAATGGAGCCACGACTCAATGGAGTCGTGGCTCCATTAGTCAAAGACAATAAAATTGAGATTGGAAGCAAAAGGGGCTTTCTAGAAAATTCACGAAATCAATTTCCATCAACTCTATGTCCTCTCAACTCTCATTGTCTCTACTCCTTTATCATAACCGACCAATCAATAGCTCACATAAGAAATAATAATGAAAAACATTAAACAAGCAAAAAGAGCTGAACTAAAGGATGTCAGCAAACAGATTATGTGACTGACATTTCTGATGTATAAAAATATATAAATAAGAATTATCGCGTTTCTGAATTTTGGGGATGAGGATTGGTTATACGTATTATTTGGATTCATCGGACTACTGTTCTCATCTTGGTGTGATTTTCACAACGTTTCGGTTGATGTAACCTCCGACCTCCTTCAGGTGTGTCTTGTCGAATTTAGGAATTTGGATGGAATTTCGAGCGGAACCTTTTATTTACTTCACAAGAGTAGCATGCTTTTGTTCCATCAGCCAATTCGCACTTGTATTTTCAGTCACCTAAACTGAGGATTAAACCGTCAACCTTCAGAAGAATATCACTTTCTTTACAATTGATTTTTCCATGTTCTAACCACTGTCCTTATGGACAATTCTGGTATGACTTTTAGGATCCTTAAACCTACTTTTTATTTCTAGTTGTAAATATCACTATATATTACTAATTATTACTATATTTATACGTATAACTCTCTCTATATATTACTATTGTTTACTTATTACTTGTGTATATTATCTATTGTTTATAATTAATGGTTTCCATATAATATTAAATTCTATACTAGGTCTACGTAGTAATTGTTAAAGTACGGTTAGAAGAACATCAAAATGCCGTTGTACGTGGAGAGATTGAAAAGTCAGGTATAGCTGACCATATCTGGAAGGAAAAGAGAAACCATCTACCATTATGGGACAATGTAAAAGACAGAGAAGAATAGTGGAGAGTAAGACGACTTAAAGAAGCAGTACATATGCTGAGGAATAACCAATTACTAAGAATTATCACCCATGAACTTATTTAAAAACAGTATAACTTTTGGTTTGTGAATGACAGAAAAATAGTTTTATTTCTGATTTTATTAAATACTGAAAGTAAAAATAACGAAATTATTCCATTTCGTTTTATAGTTTAAATCATTTTAAAAATTATACACTGAATTATAAAGTTGGGTTAGTTAAAATTAGAGCAAAAAAGATTGATGGGTATGTAGCACTGGTGAAGAATTCTTTGTTCTCTGATCATAATAAATATCTTGGTGGTAATGTCTCATAGCAGACAGCTGTATTGTGTTGTGATCATGACACATAGTCGTAGTGCTTATGGTAGCATAGAGTCAGTAGTGGTTGTAGAGTTGATATCTTTCTTTTTCTTTAATACAGCGGTTGAACTTCTGCTTCTCTCTTTCTCTTCATTAGGAGCCAAAGTTGGGTTGACAACAAAATAGCAACAGTACACAATTTGCATTTTAATATTTTTCCTTTTTCTTTTCTTAAATTTGTTCTTAATATTTTCACAACAATATGATATAATCTCCTCGGCCCCATATGCAAAGTGGGAGAAGATATCTGAAAACACATCTATTCTACTCGACAAATAAGACCAAAAACTAACTTATTGACATGCCTCATAGGAGAGTTTCTGTGACATTATTACCTTCGAACATGTTAACTTAATTTCTGATGGAAATTTCCGCTCTCTCTGCTTAATCTAATCTTCACGTAGAAATTTCCTTTTCTTCTTATTAACACATCAATATACCGTATTACTATAAATATGAATTAAAAATAGATATATAAATAGTCAAATAAAAAAAAATCATAGATAACCATGTCAAAAAAATATAAATAACTGTGTTTAATAATTACTTACATGCCCTGGCGGTACAGGAAGTTTCTTTTTGATGTTGCTGCGCCCTCTACATGCACGTATGACAGTCTTGTGTCGATGAAGATGTATTTCAGCTTCAAGCTGATTCCAAAGTTTGTCATGCTCAGCACCTTTCATGTCACGGCCAAGCAATTGAATTTGCTGGATTCTGTTGAACAAAAAAAAAAAAAAAAAAAAAAAAAAAAGATAAAATGAGATGCTATGCATAGAAATGTACAACCGAAATGAAAATGGTATTTTTGTCTGCATATGTGCGTGTTCGGCTCAGATCCACTTACAAACCTTACATTATTGAATTTTATATGATCCCCACCGAATTATCTAAAAATAAAACTACTGTATTATGTATTTACTTGGGTTCACCAGGGAGAAAATTAGTACATAGTGGCTCAGTAAGAAATCTATTTTCTTTCATTCATAATGATAGGTGTTCCAAAAACAACACTGATAATAGGTCAAAAAATCAGCCAACTGCTAATGACCTTTCTCTTTTTCTATTATATTGAACGAGTTAATAAAGAGATAGAAAGAAAGAGAGAGAGAGAGAGAGAGATGGGGAAGTTTGAAGGAGGGAATTCAAAATATAACATGATCGAGGATGTGTAGTGAGAAAAGTTTTTTTCTTTTACATAGGCATCACCACTTATCAAGGCCCAGAGATCATTCGAGGATAAAGGTTAAAGAGTGTACAGTAGTCAATTGGACAATATAGTAATCATTAGTAAGGGAAATTTGGTAAATTTATTAACTTAAGTGGAACGGCTTATCAAGAAGTTGTTTATGTTGGACTTGAAGACAACCACATTGTAATCAGCTGGAAAGCAGACAAACAGAAGACAGTTCTGTGCAGTTCTAAGAAATGAACTTTGTTTATAGAATCTATGTTTAGGTTTAGGCACAGATAAAGAGTGGGGGCAATTATTGATAGTGTTTTCAGCTAGCGAGTGCTTCTCGTGAAAACGAAATGGAATAATTCGGTGAGGCGGACCATAAATTGGAGCTCAGATGAGAACTTGCCATGAAAATAATGATGAAGTAAAGACAAACTCGCAACATCTCTTCTGTGCGAAAGAGGTTGCAGGGAAGAGAAAAGGACATCTCCTACGAGGCTATCAAGTCTATTTTGAACTCTATCAAGGCAGGATAAGTCCTTTCTAGCAGCTCCTGCTCAGATGTGGCAACAGTACTCCATCCTTGGACGTACCTGGCTCTTATATAGGTAGAGAATTGCATCAGCAGTTAGATATCTACTGAAGCTATAGGAGGATCCCACCATTTTTCCAGCGAACTTGGCAATGGATTTGATGTATGTGTTCCATTCCAGATCAGGAGTAAACGTCAAGCTCAGAAGCTTGTCAAAACATGAAGCCTCCTCAAGACAAGTCATTCATTTCAATTGATGCCAGGTGGGGATCAGAGTGTTGATGTAAAGATAGAAGCTTGGTTTTAGATGCATTAAAAGTAACCAGCCACCTCTTTCCCCATTGTATCACATGCTCAAGATCAGAGGAGAGAGATTCAGAGAGAACTTGGTCATTTACGGTCTTTGATGTGCTGCCATAGATGGTAATGTTATCAGCATAAATATCTATGAATGATGTAAAGATGTGATTTGGAAGATCATTGATGTAGATCAAGAAGAGAGTTGGGCCAAGGTGGACTCCTGTTATGCATACTTTTTCTTAAACTCTTCTATTTTATTACCTATGCACATAAAAGCTACTAAACATGCAGTTAAAAAACTGACATCATCTGATTCAGTATAGCTCTGAGTGGGTTATGGTAAAAAAGATACTGTAATATTTATACACCTAGGCTACCAGAAACCAAATCAGTGGATGGTATAAATCTTGTATCAGTTTTACTCTATACACACCTTAGATTAATATATACATATGTTCACACACACAAACATATATATTTAACTGATTGAACACGACAGAGTTATTCTTTATCTGGATATCCTTTCCATTCACCTAGCGTTTTTTTTTTTACAGCTGGCATGTTATATAAAATGCCGCCCAAAAGTTCTTGTTCAGCCATGTTTTTCTCTGGTGCTTTCTATCAGTGCGCAATACACCAAGCCTCAAAGGAAAAGGAAGAGAAATCAACAACAACAAACAATCGCTCCTAATGATAATCAGTCGCACCAATAGAAAGCACTTTAAAAAAACATGGCTGAACAACAACTTTTGAGCGCCATTTTATACAGTATGTCAGCTGATATAAAAAAAAAAAACCTGCTTGGTGGATGGAAAAGTTATCTAGAAAAATCGGAAAAAAGAATAACTCTGTCGTGTTCAATCAGATGTGCTTGAATAATGATTTGCTGCCAAAATATACAAACATATATATATATATATATATATATATATATATATATATATATATATTAGTGTTGGGATGATCAATCAGAAATTGGAAAAATCGGCAGAATTTGGGGTATCAGAATCGGTATCGGAAAAATGATGCCTATTCTCCGATGCCAAAACGATTCTTTTAATTGTATTTTTTTTATTTGATTTTGTTTAAAGCAAAATCTTCCATTCCTGGTAATAATGATAAAATAATAAATATTTATTGATTTTAAAATACAAGTAAAGCTAAAATCGATAGATCATCCCACATCAGTGTATTTTGACGCTTAGGAAAATTTCTGCATATTTAACGTGTGTTTTTACGAAAATCAGGAGAAACAACTATCTTATAGTTAAATAATTAGAGATTTATAAAGAATCGGTATCAGCAATTGTATCGGAATTGGGAAAAATATTGAAATCGTGCCATCACATTTTATATATATATATATATATATATATATATATATATATGCGCATATATACATATAAATTAATACATATACATATGGATACATATAAATATATACATACATACGAATACGTGCATATATATGCACATGTCATATCGAAATCGATGTCTCCGTTTAGTCTCAAGAGACAGTGGACAACCCTGTAAGAGTAGCTGCACATGTAGTGATGCAAGAGTTGCACAATGTCCAACCACATCTCTCCTGAATCAGCTCTGTTTGCGTCCAGTGGCAAGGGGAGGCTCAAGACTAACTGAAACAATGCCGAGATAAGTGGAGAGCACATACAACACCTGAAATATGCCTAAATGGTCACCCATTTTAGTACTGACCAGACTCAACGTTGCTTAACTTCAGGGCTCTGATGGAGACCTGTGTGCCAATGTAATTATGCCATATGATGATGATGATTGCAACGTCTTGTCAGACGAGTGCCACTCCCTCAGACATTAAAAATCCATGAGCCCAAATGCCTGAGGGAGTATCTATACAAATATGATGTTACAGAGTCTTAGCTTTGTACGACAGCTAAGTCTCTCTCTCGGTTCAAAATGTTGAGATCCAGCAACAAGCAAGAGTAAGATAGCCAGCAACAAATTAAACTGCAGACCAGCTTAATGCGGGTAATGGTCTTCCGCTTTATGTTTTTTTTAAATCAGAGATTTGCTTCTCCTAGAAAGGTTGCCTTCACCACGGCTTACGGGAGCCCTCTCCACCCCAATACACATATACACACACACAAATATACACGTGTGTGTGTGTATAATTATGCCATATATATGCCCATATACATACATGCATATACACACATATATGCCCATATGTATATTTTAGGAGTCAAAATTTGTAAAAAAATGAATATATATGTACATGTATATAACAACACAGACATGCACACAAACACACGCACACACACACATACACACGTAAGTGTGTGTCTATGCACACATCCATTTATATGATTAGACACATGCATATACATATCAACCTTTGGTCACTTTTACTGATGTGATTGAAAAGGAAATCAATAAACAGTCATTGTCACTGTCAGTCTTTTATTCTATGGTAATTGATTGTGGCACAAAGGTCAAAGCAACAGCATGTGTTTAGAATATATCAGTAAAAGTGCTTTCAGCTCAGTGCTTTTCAAATCCCAATTCCTAAGTTGAGCTCGCTAGTAAGAGAGATAACAGTTGTCACTTGGCACTCTCTTTAAAAAATTAAGCTTTCTTGGCAGTACATAATGTAAAGGTAAAAAAACATTTTAGCTTATTATATATATATATATAGTCTGTTTATTATACAAACATTATTGGTTATATATGTGCATACATGTTTTGGTGGAGTCCCTATTAAAAGAGACCCACCTCGTCAGACCAAAGAAGGAAATTTATTGAAACAAGAATCACAGTTCAATTCGTTTTGTATATAAAGAAATATCCGCATGTGGATTATACTTTGAAAGAAAAGGATGGGGGTTGGAGGAAGGTAGAGTAGTGGTGGGAGGTGGAGGAAGAGAGGGAAGTACGATTCAGCCGGGTTAGGCTATCACAGCAGGGGGAGGGTATTGGTTTTATTTTAAACTAGACGATTGTCTCTCTGTTTGCTTTGATCTGAAGTAATATTATACCCTCCTCAGCGCTGCTTCTCTATTTTAAGACTTCATGGCTTGTTTTTCTACTTGGTGGCATATTCCTTCTCTATCTATTTTATTGATGAGCTCTATTTATTTATTCATTTTATTCCTCTCTTTTTTATTATGAATTCGTCTATTTTTCGTTTTCACTTATTTATTTGTTTGCTTATTTATTTCAATATAATATACGTCTACATGGTCAAATTAACAATTTGTGAACAAATATACAAGCTAATTTACATGATTTAAATAATGGTGGTATCATGGAAGTTACATTTGTTCACTCTAACCAAAGTAATTAGACAAGTAATAGTTCTTGTTTATATGTATAAACTTAATTTCGATGGTTGTCATTCTTTCATTTGGGTTATTTACCTCTTCCTCAATAAAATCTATATAATTATAAAACTCAAATGACCTTGTAACGGGTGTTGTAACCCTACATATATACATATATATACATATACACATATACACACATATATATATACTCATGCACAGATAGCTGTTTCATAGTATTACGGCTCTTCAATAGTTAAAAGATCTTACCATTATCTTATCAGCTTCCTGCGAAAGTAAGGGAAACTAAAATGTTTTATACATGTTTACATTATCTACTGCCAAGAGAGCTCATTTTATTAATGGACCAAATTGCTTTTAAGTGACAAACATTACTCTTCTTACTAGCGAGCTCAAGCCATAAATTGGGATTCGAAAAGCACTGAGCTGAAAGCACTTTTGTTGATGTATTCTTAACAGATGTTGTTGCTCTGACATTTGTGCCACAATCAATTACCATAGAATAAAAGACTGACAGTGACAATGACTGTTTATTGATTTCCTTTTCAATCACATCAGTAAAAGTCACCAAGGATTGATATTGCCATTAGAATGGTAGCAACACTTTGCTAAACAAAATGAGTGCAAATGAACATTAAGACAGAGACACAAATTATTCTGAGAGTTTTTTAATTGCAGATTTTTCTTGCTAAGCTGATAGTTAAGCAATGTCAGAGGAACGAATTTCCATCAAGATCAGATTTCGGAAAATTTCATTCGAATATCAACTGTCACGCATTCCTGTAGATGGGAACTTTCTTCCTGAACATACTCAAGAAATCCTTCTTCAATCAGACCTCTCCCCAGCCTAGAAATGAAATTTAAATAGAATTAAAAAGCAAAATAAAAATAAAATAAATTTCTTTCTTTAATATATATATATATATATATATATATATATATATATATATATACACACACTTTCAATTTGTTTTTATATGCTCTACCTCGGTATTGTATTAACCTCGTTATACTTCACTTGTAATCTTACCTCTGGAAAATAACAACCCCAAATTATATATATATATATATATATATATATATATATATATAAAGCTGAATGTGTGTGTGTGTGTGTGTGTGTGTGTGTGTGTGTGTGTGTGTGTGTGTGTGTGTGTGTGTGTGTGTGTGTCTGGTCACGAATGGGCTCCTATATGGTTGACTATTTAAAAAAAAACTGATTACATATAATGATAGAAGATGTATCGAGACACAGGAATGGGTATATTTGATCTGGCAGAACATTGGTTCATTAAAATTATATATATATATATATATATATATATATATATATATATATATATATGTATACATATATACATATATATATATATATATTTATACATACATACATATATATTTGTACATATATACATATATATATATTTGTACATATATACATATATATATATATATTTGTACATATATATATTTATACATATATATATACATATATTTATACATATATATACATATATTCATACATATATATATATATACATATATTCATACATATATATATACATATATTTATACACATATATATATATATATATATATATACATATATTTATACATATATATATACACACACATATATATTTGTATTTGTATATTTTAGGAAAATTTACCAAGAAATGTTTAATACAAAAGTTCTATGAATGTTAACATTTAACAACAGTGCCATTATAAGTAAACAGTGATATTTAAAATTCCAATGACTACGTATTTATTCATTTTTTTTTATTTACCTGTCGTTTTCCAAAAAATTAAACGTAATTTTTAACAATTGCACAGAAATGGACAACCATGAATAAACATATAATTACAAGGATTTTCCGTTCATGCAGCTCACCAGAAGACCGTTAGATCACTTGTGCAGAAAAGTTCTTAAACAAAAACACTCAACGTTTTTCATGCATTTTCCAGAAAAAAAAACAATAAAACAAAAAGAACAGATCTTTAAAGGAACAAGAAGTTTTAATTCATAGACAACCGGCTATTTCATTGGCTGCATGAACGAAAGATCCCAGTAATTTCTTTTGTGGCTCATTTATTTGTATGGTCTTTAGCTTGTGTTGATCATATTTATTTGTCTGTATTTGGTCTGTTGTATTCTGTGACTTAAAATGAGAAAAGCCAACATTTGGAATCTCTGTTGATTATGATGCTGTTATCTTTCTTCCGAGTCTAATGACATTATTTCATGGTTTTCTTGACATATGTGGCAACACCAGACCCAGGCTTATTTTACTTGTGTTCCTGCCACACAGTGTTTATCCCATACGTAGAAATAACAGTGCACTACAATACATATTGTATGTTTTAGATGTTTACAGCAAAGAATGACGATCAATATTTATTTCAATCGGCTATAACACAGAAACCAATTGTTTGAGATCATACAAAATACCAAACTTATGCCATCGATTTTTCCAAGCATTCTTTCTCTCTCTCTCTCTCTCTCTCTCTCTCTCTCTCTCTACACACACACACACACACACACACACACACACACACACACACACAAGGGGCGTTCCAAAAGTAATACCTTCTATTTGTCATTCAGCCCGAACGGATTAGAGGGGAGTGCAAATTGCACTGTTATGATACCTAAACTTATGCATCATAATCTGATAGTTTCATCTCTGTTGCAGATATTGACGATGTGAGACTCTAAAAAACGTCTTAATAGCTCTTCAACTTTTTTAGTTTAAAAAAAGAAAGTTATCTTAAAGCATATTTTAAGTTTTTAATTTGAAAATTGAGCAAAAACTCATTATAAGCCATGCATATAATACAAATATATATTTTTATTATTACTGACTTTTTTTACGTTGCTCGGGAGGTGTTTCATATTAGCAATGAAAATATTACCTTTATTATTATTATGATTATTATTTAGGTAAGATCCTTTTTCGTCACACTAGATGTTGTTAGGTCTACTTGTTGTCATGGAAGGGTGTGATTAAAACAGCCCTTAATTCAAAACTAGACATATGACATGACAGGAAGTATAGTGAGAATGGAAAAATCCTTTTAAAGCATATTTTACATGTGAAAACTGAACTAAATATACATGAGAAAGCTACGAATTATCGGCATTTTCACCAAGGAGAGTAGAAAAATGAACCTCGGGTTTACTTTCGGTAGCTTTGTAACTCTTGCTTCCCTTATTTTGCCCTTTAGTCTTCACATTGCATGAGTGACGTGTAGCAGACGGATTTGCAACAAACACAAGCAAGAGCAAATTCTTGCAGCTGAAGATTTTGAAATACACTTCCCTCCTGGCATGTCCAATCAGAAGCCAGCTCTCAGTCACGGGACCGAGTTTATAAAACGTTAAGCTGGCAACACACACACACACACACACACACACACACACACACACAATCTCTCTCTCTCTCTCTCTCCCTCTCTCTCTCTCTTTTTAGATCTGGAACTGACAACAACTCCACCTGGATTGGACCTGTCGCCTCCAACTTCTCTCTTTGGGACTCAACAAGTCAACACCTGGCCTACGGGCTCGGGGATCGACTATGATGGAATATACACATCCACATGCGGTACAAACACGTACTCTCTTTTTATCACAAGACTTTCTAATCTTTTGTCTCCATCCATACATGGACGCACGCTCCGACTACCATTTCAACACGTATCCATTGAACACTTTTCTCTTTCAACAGGCCTATATAATCATCAATGTCTCTACACAGAATCTCTTTTAATGACTAACCCGTTTCTTTCTGTATCTTACTAACGAAGATGACCAATAAAGCTGTTTATTAAATGTTACAATGAGACTCTCGTCTTGTCTTTCCAAACTACATTTTGGCGTCTTATACTGAAGATGTTTCCAACAAAGAGAATTGCTGTTTCCTAGGTCAGAATCTATCCATCTCACACTTATCGTTAGCTAGTTTTTAACCTTGAAATAGTATTTATTTTCTTTAGCTCTTAGTATCAAGTGGCTTCCTGCCTTGTCTAGAGCAATTTCCATGAAAAGTTAACCTTTTATGTTTAAGTAAACGGGGTTTGATCTTAATATAAATTTTCTTTCTTGTGTTACAAAATAACAAACAAATATGACACATGACTGTTTTACTTGTAGTGCATATCATGAAAGAATAAGGATAGTGTGTGTGTAATATATATATATATATATATATATATACACGGCATAATCGCGTTGACACACCGGTTCTCGTCAAATCACTCAAGTTAAGCAACGTTGAGCCTAGTTAGTACCAGATGGGTAACCATTTGGAAATTCTAGGCGCTGTATGTGCTTTCCGCTTATCTCGCCATTTATTTCCAGTCGTCTTGTACATTCACTTTACTTGCCACTGGTATTTAACAATGTCGATTCAGGAGAGGTGTAGTTGGAGATTGCGCAACTCCTGCCACAAAAAATTTCACGCACCCCTTCGTGGATATCTATAGTCTGTTAAAGACTAAAGGAGCCTGTTACTGTATGTGTGTGTGTTATAAGCTTAACATTGGAATTCGTTTCCGACAGTACATTATATATTACGTTTCTTTTTTGTTGACATTCGTGGTTGCGATTTATTTTGCTGGTGCTCGTGTTCGTGATTTATCGCAGTGTGTGTGTGTTGGGGGGATGAGTTATTTGTACAACTTCAGCTTTCGCGTTACTCAAGCAAACAACACTCGTGTTAGGTGGTCCCTCTTTCTGAAACACACGTTCGAATCCTTGACGAATCTTTATTTTTCATTTTGTGGTCGTCCGTTGTTTATATTAATAGTTTATTTAATATTACCTACACAAACACAAGCGCCAATGGAAATGCTATCATTTCGCAAACGTTATCGTTTCAATTTTCAAAATCAGACCCAAATAACATTTGAACTGATAAATCAACATTTGCATCTGATTGACGAATTTCTACTTTCAAATTGTTGTACCACATAATAATCTACTCAATTTCAATTAATTTTTAAACAGCATTTAATCCAGCCCATACGAACATTTATATATTAAATAATCACCTAAATATAAACATAAGCAACATTTATATACTTTTTTGTTGCTTTTTTTTGTAAAAAAAAATTTCATTTTTTTTTTTATAACTCGGAGTTGATTGGTTTTCTTTACTTTTTTCGTTTGTTGCTTGTTCCATAAACCTAGAAAAACACGTAATATATGCATACATAAAATTCATAATGATTGGTTAATTAGTCTAAGAGTAAATCCTGTTCATACAAATATATAAACATATATAAAATTTATAATGATCGGTTAACTAGTATAGGGGAGAGTAGCTAGTGGAGAACGATGTCAAGTTTTGTATTTTATTGTTTTTAAATTATAGACATCGCCAAAACTGGCCGAAAAATCAAGTTGTTGTTGTTTTTTAAAACGAAATTACATTTATTAAAATCCATTATTTCTGAGCACCTTTTCCAGAAAGATAAAACCCTGAATTTTATCATATAGAAAACAGAATAATGTAAAACTTTTTCTACTATTTTTAATTCAATTTTAAATGTTAAATTTTCCCAAAAAGTTAACAATTGACATTTTTTGTCTTGCACAAAAAACGTATATAAATAGTTAAAAAAAAGATTTTGGAAATAATTAATTTATTTATTTGTTGTCTAACTAAGATTTAGGGTGATTTTCTATGAGAATATGCAAAAATATTATAATATAAGTACCTGGATTTCAAATAATCCCACTTATTTATATAGGCAACCAGTTACTTCGTGTCGATCTAGACAATGTTTACGTTTGTACTTGATAAAAAGCAAACTATGGAAGACCAAACAGGCCAAAAAAACTTATTTTTCAGTGACGAAAATTTCAATGTATTATTAACGCTGAGGCTGGCCAGTACCAGATGGGTGACCATTGTATGAGTTTGGTTTTTAATGTGTATGTGTGTGGGGGCCAGGCTCCCCAAAATGGGGGGGGGGCAATTTAAAGCAGAATAAAAAAAAATTATTTCAGCGCGTTTGGTCCACCGTAGTCGAAAGGCGGCAAACATTTTCAAACGGGATCGAAAAAAATGATGCTATTTTTAACACAAAGGGCACAATATTTATCGAATTTTTTTTTGTTTTGTATCAATTCTTCAAAGCATGCCCTGTTTAATAATGGTCATGCATTATTCGGCTCGCTAAAAAAAAAATTGTTAATTTATTTATCAAAGATTTTAAAATGGCCTTTTTCGTATAAATATTAAAAAAATTTTCTTTTGTTTTGCTTAACTTAAATTAATTATTTTACTTAACATATTCACCGAATTTCACACTTCAAAACTCAAAAGCGGGATAATTAAACACAATCGAAGTTCTGATATTCAGACGTCAAAATAAGGTATGCAAAATTTTTTTTTTTTTTAAATCTATAATCCTGTCCCTTACAACAACACAATATGTTTTGTTCAGTTTCAGATGATTATTTTAAGCATATTTGGAACCCCCTCAAAACAAGTAAGCAATATATATATATATATATATATATATATATATATATATATATATATATATATATATATATATAAATATCGTTTATGAAAAATAAGTACACTGTTATAAAGTTCATTCTTCTCTTAATAATCGCTGAAAATTTCGTATTGATTGGATAATTGCCTGACGGTCCGTCAAAAAGTACTTACCTGCCCCCTCCCCCCAGTTTTAGAGCTACCTTACCAGGCAGAAAGAAAGAAATATGGAGAGAGAGAGAACACATCGGTATATCTTTCTAACTTACTAAACATATTAGTTTCATTAAAATTATCTCCCTTGATAATAATAATTAATGAGCATATTTTATGAAATGTTTTTATTATTTATTCTTTCATATTATACTAGCATTCCTGTCCAGCGTTGCCCGGGTGTTTGGAGGTGCATGTTGAGCAAAAAAAAAAAAAAAAAAGCGGTCAATTTTTTAAACTTTGACCCCTATTATGACCCCTTAACATTTATTGTTTTGGGCTCAAATCAAGTTATTAAGTTAGATCCGTGTCCAAGGAACCTATATCTAAAATTTCAAGTGTTTAGACCCAAAATTAGTTTGGTAGAGTTATCAAAGGTCAAATCGTTGAATTTTGACCCCTTAACAGCCAAATTTCTGGCTGAAAACCGATCACAAAGATTTTCCCAAATCTCAGTATCCCGTATATCAAATTTCGAGTCTGTAGACTAAAAATTGATAGAGTTATTGCGTAGGGAAATGTATACACACACACAGACACGTTTACTTTTATAGATATAATAGATAGATTGCTTCAATTGATATATAATATAATATAGTATATATGTAATTAAGCCAAAACATTTAATGCTCCAGCCTTTGTCGTTACCGTTTGAGCTATCATCAGATGGATAGGAAAACAAAATTTAACCGTCTTTAACTTTTAAATGTATATTTGCACATGCGTACAAGAACATTTTAAGTTGACTTACGCCGACTAAATTTTATTTTTTTCTTCGGCTTTGACCTCTTAGTAGCTATTTCCCCCCCCCTCCCCGAGTAAAAACTAAATCGAATTTGTTCCACACCTCCAAATCTTCTATCTATCAAGTTTCAAGTCTGAAGACCAAAAAATTGACAGAGGAGTTTAGTAGAGATCGTTTCGTACACGGTCATTTGTATATATATATATATATAAAATTGAAATTGTCGGTGTGTCTGTCTGTGTGTCTACATTTCCCTACCAAATTATTCTGTCAATTTTCAGTCTACAGACGCGAGATTTGACATGAGGGGTATTGAGATTTGGGAAAATCTTTTAAATCGGTTTTCGCCCAGAAATTTGGCTGTAAAGGGGTCAAATTTCAACGATTTGATCTTTGAAAACTCTACCAAACTCCCCAGCCAATTTTGGGTCTACACACTGGAAATTTTAGATGTAGGTTCCTTGGAGATGGATCAACCTTTTTAACTTGATTTTATCCCAAAACAATAAATGTTAAAAAATATTTGACCTCTCAGCCAATTTTTGATCTAAACATTTGAAATTTTACATAAAGTAAATTCAGACATAGGGCAAGATTTTTAATCGGTTTTTGCCCGAAAATTTGGTTTCCAAACGGTCAAAGTTCAAAAGATTTTACCTTTGCGGTCTCTAGCAAACTATTCAGTTAATTTTGGGTTGAAACATTTGAAATTTTACATAAATTTTTTAATGTTTTATAAAGAACCATTTATTAAATTTATGAAATTATATATATAAGTTAAACATACAAAAATCAAGTATCATGGTTTAATTGTGCTCTTAAAAGAAAGATTCATCTTTTTTTATACAAGAATTCTACAGTTGATTTTATAGGCTGGGCCTTTCCACTTGTGTGGTGATAAACTTTTTTAAATGCACTTGTGATGTTAGGTTGTATAAAAATGTTACGGGTAACTTTAGCCAAAATTGGAATTCCCTTCTGGGTCCGTGCTTCCCCAACTTTACTGACATGCAGAAGTTCTAGTGTAACGTGAACCGACATCTTGCTGCTCAACTCCCTACATAGTATCCCAGTAGCCAATGTCCCTGATAATATCCCCCTACACCAAAATGGCAATGTGCCTTGTTTGGGGTGAAAATGTAATTTAAAAAAAAAACAACAAAAAAACCTCTCACGCACACAGAGTTTCTATATATGTATGACGAGTGTGCATAACTGACGCCAGAATCTCTTCATTAATCACATTGCAATAGCACATACATGTACATGTGTGCGTCAATTCCTGCTTGTACAGCATGACGAATCGCACATTCTTTATTATATTATTATTATTCTCCCTGCGATTACATGCAACTATATTTTATTTACTTCTCCAAGATATGTGATTTTGAAAAGCCAGCGCATTAGAATTAGCCAACTCTGGCTTACAAAAAAAATAAATAAAAAGATCTGAGCAGCTTCGTCTGTATTCCTTAGTAGAAGATTAACAATAAACCAACTTCTTCTTAAAGGGATGGTAATGCCTGGGAGGGTGGACCTCCTGATGTGGAATAGAACAACAAAGTCACAATCAACCTGACTGTTGAGGACGTATCACCAACTGGTATCAAAACCTATTACCTATGACAGGTAATATATATATATATATATGCACACTCATTCCTTCCTCAATAGATACAAATGTAGACAGCAGCAGCACATTCTTCTATTTTGGGAGATTTTTTATCAGTTATTTTCAGTTATTTTCTATATTATTGTATTGTGCGTGTTTTTATGCATTCTTAGTTGCACCACAGAATTTAGTAGACAATTAACGGAAGAGAGAACAGCTTTGAAATTTTGCCCTCGGTAAGAATTGTTTTAAAACTCATATTGTATCACATGATTATTCACTTGGATTTTCTATATATACTAGCAGTTCAGCCCAGCTTTGATCGGGCACTTCATAACTTTATGTTCACATATATATTAAAATGCTTGACTCATGTCCAGGTAACCTAAAATTTCAAGTGTTTAGACCCAAAATTGGCGGAGGAGTTTGGTAGAGTCTGCAAAGGTCAACTCTTTTAACTGTGACCTCTTGCCAGCCAAATTTTCGCCCCAAAACGGATTAAAAAGCTTGATGCATGTCTGAATACCCTTTATGTAAAATTTCAAATGTTTAGACTCAAAATTGGCTGAATAGTTTGCTAGAGACTCCAAAGGTCAAATCTTTTGAACTTTGACCGTTTGGCAGACAAATTTTCGGTCAAAAACCGACTAAAAAGCTTACCCTATGTCTGAATACGCTTTATGTAAAATTTCAAATGTTTAGACCAAAAATTGGCTGAGTAATTTGGTAGAGACCACAGAGATAAAAAAAAATTTTAACTTTGACCCTAATTTTGACCCCTTACCATTTGTTTTGGGCTCAAATCAAATTAAAAGGTTTGATCCATGTCCAAGTAACCTACATCTAAAATTCCAAGTGTTTAGACCCAAAATTGGTGGAGGAGTTTGGTACAGTTTTCAAAGGTCAAATTGTTGAACTTTAACCCCTTGACAGCGAAATTTCCGGCTGAAAACCGATTAAAAAGATTTTTCTAAATCTCAAAGTTTGGTAGGGAAATGTACGCACACAGACACACACACAGGCAGATAATTTCACTTTGATAGATATATAGATATGCAAGAAAACATACACATAACTATATATTCAAGCATTCTGATTGAATACGACAGAATTATTCTTTTTTTCGATTTTGTTGCATATCTTTTCAATTTGCCGAGCGGTCTTTTTTATTTCAGCTGGCATGCTGTATATTATGGCGCCCAAAAGTTGCTGTTTGGCCATATTCTTTTCAAGGGCTTTCTATCGGTACATCCGATCATCGTCAGGAGCGATTATTGTTGCTGTAATTTTCTTTTTCTTTATTGAGGCTAGGTGTATATAGTTTTTTTTTTTTTTGTTTTTTATTATTTATAAAGATGAGTGCAGGATGAGTAGGGGCGAATTATTTTGAATTCGGATTTTCTTATTTTATATTTTATTTATTTAGTTTATTTATTGTTAGTTATTGAATACAGTTAGTATATTTGTCCCGGTATTAAATGAGATCCGGTTAATAAGGAGCTGTAGTTTTTTTTAGTAGTAATTTAATCACTAATTAAAAAAAACTACAGCTCCTTAAAAAAAAAATATAGACACCCATAGAAACAGTTTATTTCAATAGACATATAATTTATAGAATAAAATAAAAAATAAATAAATGGTCACAAATTTAATAACTAATACTTTGTTGGCATGCCTTTTGCTGTTTTTAATGTTAGGACTCTTTTAGGCATGGCATTGATCAGTTGACGAATATCATATCGAGGAATTTCTTGGAAGTTTAGGCTTAGAAAATGACTTTCTTTTCTTTTTGCAAAGTGCCCAATCTAATATGCTCCAAAAGTTTTCAATTGGATTCATATCTGAGGACTGACTTGGCCATGGAAGTTTATTAATCCCATTTTGGCTCAACCAATGCTGTGTCGCTTTAGCAGAGTAACAAGGATCTCTGTCTTCCATAAACAGGGAGTTAACTTGGTTTATTTTACCATTTAAGAATATTGGTAGGAGTTCTTCATATAATATTGAAACATATTTTGCAAAATTGATGTTTCCTTTACACCCCACCAGATCTTAGCAATCATCACTCCAAATTGCACCCTAGATCATAACCGATAAACCTCCATGTTTCCATGTTAGCTGCAGTCTTTTTAAATGAAACTCTTGCCGAAGGAGCCTTCATACCCATACCCTTCCACTGTCGGGAAATAATGCGCATCATGACTCATCAGAGAAAATGACATTGTCAAAATGGTCATAGATCTCTCCACCATCTCAAGAGCTCAATCTTTTCTGTATTTGACATTGAAAGAATGAAGAAGAGGTCTTCTTTTTCACAGCTCTACCATAGTAGCCCAGTTTGTGGAGATAGGTGACAGCTGTTCTGTGACTGACACCAGTTTGTGTTGCAGTGTCAGAGGATCCTCTTCAACATTTCTTTTCACAAGACGCAAGGTTCTTTCAGAGGGCACAGGGCGACCTGGATGAGGTTTTGTGCACTCTTCGTTCTCTCTTGTGAATTGTACGATCACTCTATCAACAGTAAAAATGAGGTATTAAAAGATTTCTTGATATTTAATGTTGAGTAAAACCATTTTCATAATGACCTATGATTCGTCCTTGTAGAAACCCTGATAGGTCTGATGTTCTTTTGGTTCGTGGCATGCTTCAATGTTGTTACATGCCATTTTAATGAGATACTCTAAGTTATTTCAACACTATTCTTATCTGTAAATATAAATACGCATACATTAATCTTAAGAAAAATATTTATCTTAGTGTCTATTCTTTTCTCTCATTTGTGTGTATGTGTGTGTATATATATATATATATATATATATATATATATAAGTTAAAAGAAGACAAATAATCAAAAATGTAGCCAAATCTCATTATAAATTTATTTTTGGCTAAATTTTAGTTTTGTTTTTGTCTTCTTTAAACGTTTATTCTTACTCTGCTACACATGACCTCTCCTACTTAAAATTTCCTGCAGAAATTGCTCTATGATTTATAGACACAACATTTTACCTCCTTATCTACCTACCTACCTACCTACCTACCTATCTCTATATATAACTAGAGACAACATTAGGTGATGTTGCAACATCGCCTTTTGATGTCTCTAGTTAGTTATAACTAGTAGACTGAAACATACTCATGAATGTGTACCAATACCTAAATATTTATGTCAAAATAAATAAAATGTATATATATATATATAATTTATCTTTCTTCCCATGTAATTTTATATGATAACTAACATATCACAGATTAATTCTCAAGAGTAATGTTTTAATAGTATCATTGTATTATTTATTTATTCATTCATTTTTTTTTTTACTTATCTATATATATTATATTATTTTTATTTATTAGTGAAATAGTAACTGGATTTTATGTACATTTTGTTATTGAAGAAGTGGTACTTTTTACTGGAGAGACATGTTTTTAAATCTTCTAACAGCTACATGATAAACAGCTGATGATCCCCGTTTGTCTATTTAACAATTTAAGTTAAGGTTTCTTGTTGATTTTTCATTGTTATGTAGATGAATCCTATTTCATAATTATAAATTTTCCAATGCCTCATGGATATCCATTGCAGTTTATGCAAGTGCTAAATCTCTAATATGTTGAACTGAGTATCCTTAAGAATTTAAACTGTATTTTTTTCTTTTTTATAAAAATAGTTAAAGAGTTTTTAGACAATATA
>NC_136500.1:90794755-90837255 GCF_053919585.1 Euprymna scolopes | reverse complement strand
CTTAAACTTCTTGTTCTCTGTCAGTGGAGGAAAAATCCTTCATGATTTAGACAATTTTTAATTTTTGTTCCTTTTTCTCCACGTTAAAAAACGACCCTGGTGTCTAACTCTGTCTCGTGGGGAGGCATTGTAAATAGGAACAGTATAAAGCTCCTTATTTTTTTTAGGTAAAATCATATCAAAAATATTGCATTGAAAAAGATTAAAAGGACAATAAATAAAGAGATCGGTTGACTATATAAAGGTTGATACACAGAACACTCGTACAATTTTGTGGTTAGTGATGGAATTTGTAAAGAAAAGCACATAAAGAAAAATTTAGTGAGGAAACCCAACCAAAGAGATGAACTGACCAGAAAGGGTTGAGATTGACCGGTTCTGAAAACTGACAGACTGGTCCAAGACCATATAAAGTCGTTGAATTTTGTTTTCAAGCGTGTATCCGCATAAGTCATACGAGTTTTATGTATTGTTAACTGATAGTTTTTATGAATAAGCAATTTTTCTATTACAATTTATGTTTTCTGTAACTGATTGCTCATTCTGAACACTTGTGATTTTGAATCCAATTGATTTTGATCCAACTGATTTTGAATCTCAATTGACTTTAAATTATTGATGCTACTTAAAAAATTGAGCTTGATCAAAAGAATCGAAAACAATTTTTAAAGGTCTCAGCAACTAATGTTGCCTCAACTCTTCCCCAACCCCTGCAAAAAAAAAAAAAAAGATACAAAGAATATCCAAGGAGAGCATTCTCGTCTATGCCCGCAAAACTGGTATCCTGGAAACCAGAGAAGTAGAGTACATCTAAACTCCAGCTAATCTTCTTATGTATTCCATACAAAAAAAAAAGAGCTTACTTTAACAATGGTGATAGCATAATCGCAGGAAACTAACGCTGGATGAGTATACAACACAATCATTAAACATAAAAAAAAGAAAAAAGAAATGAAACAAAACAACAAAAAAAAGAAAACCTTGTGTCAACTCATTTGCAAGGATGCTGGCAAAAATGTCCGTTCACTTTTGTTACGTGATTAGAATAATTGGAAGTGGCTGGAGGCTAGAGTGTATGAACAAAGAATTTCATGTCATCACCAATGACCACCATTCTGATGAAAGCCATAACCTCAGAATATTTTATCTTTTCAGAGATACAAATTACTAATTTTACTTATTGCTTGCTTAGATTATCAACAATAGAGTCTGATGATCGAGACCTATTCACATAATATTCAACTACAATGATGGCCATCTTTTTTACACATTCTCCATCCATTGTGAAGATATATTTTGAAACCTTTTCTATTAGAACTTTTTTCTCAGCGATTTTTTTTTTCAAAATATTCTTTTTTCAATTTACTATCGATTATGAACGAATGATTATAAAAGAAACTGTTCAAATAACCGTTTTAGATTTTACTGAGGTTTTTGTTTTCAATGTTAATTTAATGCGAAAAGAGTACTTACTTACAAGGTCATAGATATTTACAAAAAAAACAAAAAACAAAACTTAATTCATTCTAAAATGAACCTATTACTCATAAATCAACAGTAATTTTTGTGACGTGCCGTGGTCATTATTTTTTTAACTGTATCGATAAAGTTTAAACCCCTCTTGGACCCCCACGCCGTCTGGTACCATCACAAAGGAACAAAAAAAATCTAATTCATCATTTTTTCAGTGCAAATGAAATTCATTTATTCGTGGTTCTTCCAAAATAACGCATTTCATTATTTTTCCAAAGTCTTTTTGCACACACATGTGCTTTTCTTAAAAGTCTCTGTCACCATTACCCCATGCCGGCGCCAGCTAGCGCTTTCCTGCCCTTAACTTTCATATGTCTATGTTGCCCGACATGCACTTTACTTGTCTTTAAGCCACGTGAAGTATTTTGCTTTGCTTTTCTTGTGATGTAAGGTTGTGTACACTTGCTAATTTGCATATGTGCTTTAACGATTGCTGCTAATATTTTCACTAGCCATCTATCCGTCGGATGCTGCTGATATTTTCATATGCTTGTTAAAGTAGTTGATATGATGAAATCATACCAATCTACAATTGTTTTTTAGCCAATTGACATTGGAAAATTATTAAATCTGTAAGAACTGACATTAGAAAGTATGTCTGTAAGTAAGAATTTATCTCGAAAAATCAAAGTAAGAATTAACATGAAATTATTTATAGATGTAGTGTTGTATCTGTTCTGCTGTCATGAGACCATCTTCCCATGCATTACTCCTTTCTTTGAGGGAGGTAGTGTATGTAACTAAAAACTTAGTCACAACTGGCTGTTTTATAACAAACATCTCTCTCTCTCTCATATATATATATATATTTATATATATACGTACATCTTGTCTTCCTTTTAATAATATTATTTGAACTCATTCCCTTTTCCTTGCACCCATTTGTGAATTATTCCACGGATTTCTGTCTTTCGGATTACTTTGGACCATCTCCCCATTACGCGATTCCCTTGGCTTTTACTTGTGGAAATTAAATTTAACCAACTTTTTTGGATTTTGGATTTTTTAATTTTACCGTTACTAGATATTTTACCATTCACGTGAAATCACCCTTTTCTTCACCATATTCCCTCTGCTTCACTATTTGTTACTAAGTAAGATCTATGATTTACTTGTAGTTTCATCAAATACTTTTGGAAGCAAAATCCGATCCCGCATTTTGCTAAATCCTACCCTCTGATGAAAGGAAAGTATTTCTTCAAAACTCCACTTATTTTGTGCTTCCTTTTTGAAATTAAATGTTTTTAACTCTTCTTTTCAAAGTGTTTTTTAACATGTTTTATTAACTACTTGTTCTTATATATATATATATATATATATATATATATATATATATATATATATATATATATATATACTAGCAGGCTGCCCGGCATTGCCCGATCATAAAATATGCTTAAATATGATATTTTGATTGATGCAGATTTCGTATTTATTATTATACTAGCGGGGGTACCCAGCGTTGCCCGGGTGTTTGAAGGTGTGTGTGGTTTTAGGTAAATCAAAACAAAAGAATAATAAAAAATTGTTGCCCGGATGTTTGTTTCCGGGGTGGGAGGGGATTCATCAAAAATGCAATTGGCCCCAAAAAAGCTAGGTCGAAAAGAAGCTTTGTTCATAGAATCTATGTTTTGATTTAGGCACAGATAAAGAGTGGGGAAAATTATTGACAATGATTTCAGCTAGACAGATGTTTATCATGAAAGATTGGTGGGGGTGGCAGAGATTGGAGCTCAGACGAGCACTTGCCATGCAAGTAACGATAAAACAGACAGGCTCGTAACTTCTCTTTTGTGGGAGAGAGGTTGCATGGAAGAGAAAAGGGCAGCCCCCACTAAGCCAAGTAGTCTATTTTGTACTCTGCCAAGGCAGGATAGGCTGCTTTTAGCAGCTCCTGCCCAGATGGGGCAGCAGTACTCTATCCTAGAACGTACTTGTCTTTTATATAGATAAAGAATTGCATCAGCAGTAAGATATTTTCTGGAGTGGTAGAAGGATCCCATCATTTGTCCAGCGACCTTGGCTTGACTTGATGTACATGTTCCATTTCAGATCAGGAGGACAGGTCAAACCCAGAAGATTGTCAAAATATAGAGACTCCCTAAGACGAAAGCTATCCATTTCAATTGATGCCAGATGAGAATCAGAACATTGATGATGTAAAGATCGGAGCTTGGTTTTAGATGCATTAAAAGTAACCAGTCACCTCTTCCCCCACTGTGCCACTCACTCAAGATCAGAGGAGAGAGAATCAGAGAGAGCTTTGTCATTTACAGCCTTTGATGTGTTGCCATAGATGGTCGTGTCATCAGCATAGATGTCAACGCATGATTTAAGTATATGTTTTGGGAGATCATTGATGTAGATCAGGAAGAGAGTTGGGCCCAGGATGGACCCCTGAAGGACTCCAGAATTAATACTGTGGGCCTCTGATTTCTGCCCATTAGCCACTACTCTTATGAGCCAATCAGAGAGAAATTATTTAATAATTGAGAAAACATTTCCAGTTATACCATAGCTGGAAATCTTGTGAAGTAAGCCTTTATGCCATACCTTATCGAAGGCCTTTGATATGTCAAGAGCAACTGCCCTAGAAAGGAAGCCTTTGTCGAGAGATTCACTAATCCTATGAGATATAATCATTAGCATATCTACTGTAGATCTAACAGAACCATATTTCATGTCACTAAGAAGGTTATTTTTTCTGAGGTAGTTGAATACTTCTCTATTTAATATGGATTCCAGCAACTTACTCATGACACTCAGGAGACTTATTGATCTGTACTGGGAGGGAGATGACTTATCACTTGAATTTATAAATATAATGCATACTGATGAGGTTTTCCAGGGTGTTGGGAAGCAATTCTCCTTAAACAGTTAGGGGCAATTCTGGTTGAAAATTTTCAATGTTATAATTGGAATGCCGTCAAGGCCAGTTGCTTTACTGGAATCAAGGTTCTTGATTACCTTGGCGACATCACACACAGATATTTGTATGTTGCATAGCGTGTTGCCTGTTATAGGAGGAAATACAGGGAGTTGATGGCCTTCGTCGCATAGGTTAGAATTAATTGCAAAGTTCTTGGCAAATGTTTGGGCCTTGTCTGATGCTGACGAGATGACCTCAGGTCCATTGATGATGGTTGTGATAGAACGCACGTTTCTGTTCAAGATCCTGTTTGCTATTTGCCAAAACTGGTGGTAACCAAGCCGTTGATCACCTACTTTAGATCTAACAGACTGAGCATATAGCTCTCTTACCTTTTTTATTACTCTTTTACAGTGGTTGCTGGCAGTCCTGAAAGTAGCTTTAGTCTCAGTACATCTATTACATTGGTAGCTATGGAAAAAGTGATTTCTGTGCGCAATGGCAGCAGCACATTCTGCGGAGAACCATGGCTGGCTGTTAAGTTTTTCTTGGAATTTTTTGGATGGTATGAATCGGTCTATGTCTACAATTAACCATTCCGTCAGGTCTGATACTATAGAGGACACATCTTTTGAAACTTGGAATGCAGATGTAGATCAGATATAAATATATTGAAGCTATCCCATTCAGCCATAGAGTATCGATATACAGTACGGTGGAGAGATACGCCTGAAGACGTATTACATTTCATTTTTATCTTAACTGATACAACTGAGTGGTCGGAGGATCCCAGAGGAGATAGAATGGAACATGAACATAGCTCAGGCTAGTTATGAGAAAAAGGTCTAGAAGGCTTGCATACTGACCAGTAGTATCGGGTACACGGATGGGTTCGTGAACAATCTGAGTGAGGTCATAGGCAATAGCAGAACCTCCCCTCTTTATCTGTCTTATTTGAGTGGGTCAGCCATTCCACATTATTGACATTGAAGTCACAGCAAATGTGAATGTTACCTGAATGATGAGCAGACAAGATGTGGTCAACTTTCTCAGATATGCTTTTAAAGATATTAAGTCCACTGTTGTGGGGGCGATAGAGGGCAAATAAAAATGCAGTGGTGTAAGCAAGTGCAACCCAGAAGCACATATGAGGTAAATTAGGGTCTTCTCTGGAGATATCCCTACCACACGGGAAGCTATCTTTAATGTAGGCACATATTCCATGCCCATGGTGATCTTGGGGTAGGTGGTTGTCTGGTTTTATCCTGATATTTGTTTGGGCCGTCATTTAATTATGTTTTAGTTTAATGTTAGGTAAGGGGAAGAGTGTTGAGCAAAGTTAGCCTGTTTTGACGTCAAGTATACACACACAGAGGTCCATTAGCCGAGTCCAGCCTAGAATGTGTGGTCTCATGAAAGCCAACCAGATATAGTAGCAGGGTCCCTTTCCATGCGCAACATGGCCTTACAACTATCCTGATATTATACATCTGATGATAGAGCAGTCAGTCTAAGTATTACCAGAAAGTTGGGGCTCCTGTACTGTTAGTCGGAAACAGCAGCAAGACAAACTGTCAATCAGTTACCCTCAACCTCTCAGACAAGACCGGCCCAAACTAGTGAGCACAAATGGCATGCAAGCAATATTTTTCAGTTTCTGAGAGAAAGAGAGAAATTCAAAATAGGGAATAGAGGAATGGAGTTCAATGTCACAGTCAGGAAATAAGGCCAAGCACAGGGTGGCCCTGGTGAGTCCCTGGTATTGTACCTCCGGCCTAGGCAAAGAAGAAGTGTGAAAGTCAGCGATAGGAAGAGCCTATCTACTCCTTAAGCAAATTACGTTTGCAAGCTGGAAATTTGTTCAAGTCACCAGCTTCAGGAAGGTTGTCAACTATGATTGAGGAGGCCTCCCTCTCAGTTTTGTTATTAGTTTTCTTTCTCTTAGATGGATGATCTGACAAGATCTACAGGTCCATCACACTGACGGGGTTAACCATGCGCCTGGTTTCTACGCCAGGTGTTTCTGCGCCCGCATGGATGAAGATATTGAGTATCTTATTTTTTTCTCTATTCTTCATAAATAAGAGCAGGATTGAAGATAGATTCGCCTCTAACATTTACAAGAAATTTTATCTTTCATACAACGTGAGAAACCAATCTGCTCTAGCAACTAATTTGTTTTAAAATAAATGAATAGGATATTAATAATTAAAGAGAATATAAAGCAAAGAAAACAAAAGAAATGGTGAAACTAGACCTACATAAAGAGGTTCCACACAACACAGATATATAGATGCATTTAATTTGGTGTTCTCCGAATGACCCATGTTGGTCTAGCTAAAAGACCAGTGTCGTCATGTGGGATAAATTGGAGTGCAAAGATTATCGTTTATTTTAGAGCAATAAGAGGAAAGGAAGGAGGATCTGCCTTAAGAGTCAAATGCGTGCTTTGATTTAAATACTTCCTTCTTTTATCTAATTGAAACGATATAATTTTCGATTTCTGTATTAATAATTTAAAACATACAAATTCATTTACCAAAGGTGATGAATGCTTGAAAAGAGATGCATATTTCCACTTTTTCTATTGTGTCTATACATATGTTGCTAACTATTACTAATATATTACAAACAAATGACATGCGAGAAAAATCTGTGAAAAAATAGTTTCAAGAAGGTAGATAGCACAGAATATAGAAATGGAATAAAATAATGCAATAAAATAAATTAATGTTTTAGTAATATTGATTTTAAAGGCAGATTAAGGGATGGGTAAAATTTTAAATAAATTTAAAGCTTTTTTTTTTTAATGCAATTCCATCTTGCAAAATTTCATCATCATATTTTATTGTATAACATGGGGAGTAGACTCGCCAGTTAAAATGAATTCAGATAAGAATGGGAGTTTGGAAATGTGGTTTAAAATACACTATAAATACATTTAAAAATACGAACTAAGTTTATAGAATAAGTTAAAATAACAAAGGGATAAAAAAAATTACAATTAAATTATATTATGCTTTCAGTTCAAAAGGGGACTACAATATTTCGGGACAGAGAAACCTCTTTAGGCTATGGCATTTCGAAGCCAAACGCTTCTCTTCAGAAGAGGGGAGTAAAGACACATATTATACAGAGAAGAAATTCTAAAAAGATAATATTGCCTTTATGGAAAAGGATCAAAGGAAAAACATGAAGCTGTACTAAGATTAAAGCCGATTCTAGGACTACCAGTAATCACTGTAAAATAAAGGATGTGAGAGAGTTGTATGCTCAGTCTATCAAATCCAAAGTAGCTAAGCAGCAGCTTGGTTACCACCAGTTTGGACAAATAGCAAACAGGATTCTGAACAGAATTATGTGCTCTATTCCAATCATCATCAATGGACCTGAGGTAATCTCGTCAGCATCAGAAAAAGCCAAACCCTTTGTCAAGAACTTTGCAACTAATTCTATACTATGCAACTAAGGCCGTCAACCCCTCATATTTCCACTTTTATCAGAAAACACACTATGCGACATATAAATATCTGTGCGTGATGTTGCTAACCTAATCAAAAACCTTGATTCCAGTAAAGCAACTGATCTTGATGGCATTTCAATTATAGTGCTGAAAAAGCTTCAACCAGAACTAGTTCGCATACTTAAAAAGCTGTTTAAGCATTGTCTTAAAGAGAATTGCTTCCCAACACCTTAGAAAACCTCATTAGTGTGCCCTGCATTTATAAATTCAGGTGAACAGTCATCTTCCTCTCAGAACAGACCAATAAATCTCCTGTGCATCATGAGTAAGTTGCTGGAATTCGTGTTAAATGAAGAAGTAGTTAAACATATCAGCAAAAATAACCTTCTTAGTGACATGCAATATGATTTTCGTTCTGCTAGATCTACAGTAGATGTGGTAATGATTATATCTCATAGGATTAGCGAATCTCTCAATGGAGGCTTCCTGTCTAGGGCAATTGTTCTTGACATATCAAAGACCTTTGATGGGGTATGGCATAAGGGCCTACTTAACAAGATCTCCAGCTATGGTATAGCTGGAAATGTCTTCAATTATTAAATCATTTCTCTTTGATAGCTTCATAAGAGTAGTAGTTGATGGGCAGAAATCAGAAGCTCACAGTACTAATGCCGAAGTCCCTCAGGAGCCCATCTTGGGCCCAATTCTCTTACTGATCTCCATCAATGATCTTCCAAATCACATCCTAAGATCATTCGAAGACATTTATGCTGATAGCATTACCATTTATGCCAACAAATCAAAGGTCGTAAATGACCAAGTTCTCTCTGATTCTCTCTCCTCTGACTTAGAGCTTGTGGTGCAATGGGGAAAGAAGTGGCTGGTTTATTTTAATACATCTAAAACCAAGCTTCTATCTTTATATAATCAACGCTCTGATCTTCTATCTGGCATCAATTGAAATGAATGGTTCTCGTCTTGGGGAGGCTCCATATTTTGACAAGCTTCTGGGCTGGAAAAATGGTGGGATCCTTCTAGCGCTCCAGTAGATATCTCACTGCTGATTAAATTCTCTACCTGAGTAAGAGTCAGGTACATTCACAGATGGAGTACTGCTGCCACATCTGGGCAGGAGCTGCTGGAAACCTATCATACTTCGACAAAGTTCAAAATAGACTTCGTAACCTGGTGGGGGTGCCCTTTTCTCTTCCCTGCAACCTCTTCCCACAGAAGAGACGCTACGAGCCTGTCTTTACTCTATCACTATTTTCATGGCAGGTGCCTGTCTAAGCTCCAATCTATGCCCCCTCTCACCAAATTTTCATGAAAAACACTCGTTTAACTGAAACCACTATCAATAATTTCCCCCACTCTTTTTCTGTGCCTAATCCTAAACATAGATTCCATGAACAAAGCTTCTTTCTTAGAACTGCATACCTGTGAAACTCACTTCCAGTTCCCTGCTTTCCAGCTGACCACAATTTGATCATATTCAAGTCCAACATAAACAAATTCTTGATGAGCCACCCCCTTAAGTAATCCAATTTACCAAATTTCCACTACTAACGATTACTAGGATATTGTGCCATTGACTTGTGTACACTCATTAACCATTATACTCGAGTGACCTTTGGGCCTTGATAAGTGGTGCCTCCTTTGTAAAAAAAAGGAAGAAGCTATAAAGGGTTAGAGTGTCATGGATTGCTTCCTATTGATTTATGCCTGTTATTTTTTGGGTGAGGGAAATAAAATTGTGATTCCGAATTGATCCCGAACTAATCCAATTGCCAAATTTCATTTGATTCAGTAACTGGATAACTTTCAGATTACAATCCGATTGTTATCCAATGTAATCTACAGTGATCCCACTCAAAGACAGAACTTTCATTGATCTTGTGTGACATCACAACCAAAACGAAAACAGTTGTCCAGACAGGATTTGCTGTGATCTGACAGACCGAAATATCTTGATGAATTGGAAGCATTACAGTACAGTACAAAATATGAGATATCTCCAAAAATAAAAGCAAGACCATACAAAAACTGCTAAATTGTGCAAATCACTGCTTATGAAGCAATTAAGTTATTGTTTATTCACCAAATCTATTTTTCTGCTCTTATTTACTTATACTGCTTTCCTCTTTTTGGAAATCATAATTTCTCATTCTATGACTAAGTGCAATGTTTAAATATAAGGCCTAAACTGGTCACATGTATATTGTTACTGATGTATGTTACTAAAATAACTGGCACAAATGTTATTTCTAAATGTCTGATTTAAAGGGATAATACTTTGCCTCCAAGACGCCTTCCTGTCTGTTTTGCATGATAAACATACTCTGAAATCCTCCCTAAATTCCTGTATATCTCTATTGTATATTAATGCTGTATTCTTGTAAGTTCTATCATCTCTCCTGTTTCAGCTTGACAAAAAAACCAATTGCTCTTCTCCCCAAGCTGATATAAAATCATATACTTTGCATGTACCTTGGGAGGAGGGTTTGTCGCGGCTCGGCCGCTAACAACAACAACAACAGCACAACAGACGACCGGCCACTGACAGCCTCCGCCGAAATCAGCAGTAGCCAGTAATATCAGGAGCCGTCACGTGATTTCAGAGCCCCGTTTTATAAAAGAAATTTAAAAAAGACATCTTTTCTACAACAAAAACAAACCAACGAACTTTAATTTCCTGGAAAAACTTCGTTAAATACAAACAACGAACTCCTTCAGCATCGACTGTTTGTAAAGAACACATCCTAGAATTGATATTTACTGTTGTTTAGAAACAACGTCCGGCCCACTCCATGTGACTAGCAGTCCCCTGAATATTACGACGATATTTTCCACCACTCGGCAGCTTGGTCTCGGCAAAGCTCTGCACTTGCTCACGGTCTCCTCACCATTCGATGCTCGCGCATTCACTGTAGCAGTCCAGTCCACCACCACTACCGTGGCTCCGGTCTCCAGCCGTAGAAGTCCACCACCACTACCGTGGCTCCGGTCTCCAGCCATAGAAGTCCACCACCACTACCGTGGCTCCGGTCTCCAGCCGTAGAAGTCCACCACCACTACCGTGGCTCCAGTCTCCAGCCGTAGAAGTCCACCACCACTACCGTGGCTCCGGTCTCCAGCCGTAGAAGTCCACCACCACTACCGTGGCTCCGGTCTCCAGCCGTAGAAGTCCACCACCACTACCGTGGCTCCGGTCTCCAGCCATAGAAGTCCACCACCACTACCGTGGCTCCGGTCTCCAGCCGTAGAAGTCCACCTCATCACCACGACTCCGGTCTCCATGTCGTCCGTATCTCGTATACACTGACGCCTCCTTCTCAGTGTCTGTCCGATCCGAGCGCCCGTCCGTACCTGATGAACACTGAACCCTCAGTGTTGCCAATTTGTCCGTCCATTCCTCTCATACACTGACGCCTCCTTCTCAGTGTCTGTCTGATCCGAGCGCCCGTCCGTACCTGATGTACACTGAACCCTCAGTGTTGCCAATTCGTCCGTCCATTCCTCTCATAACCTGACGCCTACACATCAGTACAGTCCCAGTCGGACCCAAGTTGACCAATCACCCGCACCAGTTACCACGCCGACTTCTCCGACGTCATCCCAGCATTCCAGCTCACGGCAAACCAACAAGCATCCCCCTGACGGAATACACCGGCGACGGACCCCGGACCAACGTCGCCCAGTGAAAAATTCACATTTACCACCCTTTTGTTTGCCTAAATAAAAGGCGAAACTTCGTCTTTAAACTAAACTACCCGCGTTTGTCATTCTTCTTTGTTCTGCTGTTGTCTTCCTTGCCCTTGTGTCTGACGTTTATTTAGTTGCACGGTCAGTTGGCTAATCCCCTTCAGGCCCCTCACTGCAACAGGTTTAGCTTCCGGTCCTAAACTTTAGTAGTCTGACCTTTATATCATTCTTACATTAGATGGGATAAAGTACTGGTGATTATTTTTACTTGAAAACTAACACCTAAAGCACATTTCGAAATGCACCCTAACCCTTATACTATAATTTTCCAATTAGTCACTAATCCACAAACCACATTTGATATTTTCTTAACCCTAGTAGATATTCACCTTTAATTTGCACCCCACGCTCATACATACCCCCTTTAAAAACGTAACCAATCTTAATCCTATTCTGAGGAGTGTAACTTCAAAGCAGATACTAATTCTTTGATATTAACTCTATCAATCCTCATTATCCATGCAACCAGGTGTAGGGAACACTCTCTCAGTGCTGATGGATCAGTAGATCTAGTTAGATCATCCATCTAGGATAAGGAAAACTCTGATTTGTAAATCTATGCCACTAACCCCATACGTCTTGGCACCAAACAGGGGAGGGAGGCCTCCTCATTCCTGGACAACAACCTCCCTAGAGTGGGTGACTTGATCAAATCACCGGTTTGCAAACCTAAACTGCTTAAGTAGTAAGGCTCTAACCTATCTATACTCCATATTCCTTCTTTGCCTATTAGCCAGGAGCAGAGCTGCGGCCACAAGGACTCATTAGAGACGTCCAGTGCTTAGCCTTGTTTCCTGACTAGGGCAATGAATGCCATCCCCTAAATTTGCCTTATTCCCATCTCCTATAACTGGGCATCTTGGGGGTGCTTATTTACCATCTGTGCTAACATGATTGGACTGCGCCACTCCTGTTGGACAGGTTTGAGGGTATCGGTTTGACAGTTGTTGGTTGCTGTTTCCAATTGACATTACAGAAGCCCTTTGATAGCGCTTAGAGCGGTTGTTCTAGTATCAGTTGTGTAATATCAGGATATTTGTAGTGCCATGTCATGCATGGAAAGGCACCCTATACTCATTTCTGGTGGGCATTCCAGAGGTCACATTCCTGTGGATGAGGAGCCGGCTGAAGGTCTACTTGTGTTGCATGATGGTGCCTATGCACATGCGTTTTGCCTAGCACCTCAATCTAGATCTGAAACTACTAAATAGAATGAAATGACAGCTCAATCCAAAAAAAATGTTCAAACCAGATACACACTCACGCCTCCTCCCTTGAAGCTTGCATTTACACTTATCCGAGGACTTGGAAATAACTTAGAGGATGTAGAATCATTTCTCTTAGCAAACTCCCCGGATATCTTAGCACTAAGTTAAACTAACTTGCACTCCTCCATCCCCTATAACATCTTTAACATGTCTGGTTATCTTACACTTTGTCGTAAGGACATTAACAGGAATGGACTTGGAGTCTATATTTGTAACACCCTCCTCATGTCTAGAGAATCTAAACTAGAATCAGGTGACCAAGCCTTCATGTGCTTTAAACTAAATTTACAACATAGCGTTAGCTACTTGTATTTTCTTTATTGCTCTCCATCCAGCCAGGACTGTACTATAATCAATCATGTCTCTTACAGCATAGATGTAGCACTCTCCCTTGACACTAGTGCCAAAATACATGTATTTAGTGACTCTAATGCCTGCTAGAGAAATTTGCTTGGCTTCTCTAACTTCACTGACACAGCTAGTAGCATCATCCATAACTATGCTATATCCCATTCCTTGACACAGACAGTAACATTCCCAACCCGTCTCCCAGATCGCCAGGACCAGCAAGCCTCACTTGTGGATCTATTTCTGACAAGAGATCCTGACGATCGTGTAACAAATGCTGATTGCCCACGTAGGAATGCTGATCATGCTGTGATAATGATAGAATCATTCTAAACTCTCAACTTTCGACCTTAAGTTGAAGAGTCATTGCTCAAAACGATGACGTACTAAAATAAGGCTGACTGGGATGCCATTAGTGATCACATGGGGAAATATCTTTTCTCTTCCTGTAGAATAGTGCGCAAATGAGACAAAGTTCAAAGCAGCAATTGAAGCATATGTTCCTACACAGAAGTTCTATAGCAAACCTCACCCTACCCAATGATTTACTTCTACTTGCACAGCTGCCATTGCTCAGAGGCAACATGAATACCGTAGATTTATCCAGCATAAGTCCTGTACAAACTGACAAAGTATATAGAAGCTAGAAGTAATTGTAAGAAAGAAGTAAGAGTGAATATACTGAAACCACCAGGAAATGCATTGAAGCACAGAAATTAGCAACTCATGATTTCTGGAAAATCTACAATAGTGTAGTAAATAATGGGCAATCAATAATTCCCCCACTATCCAACAATCATGAGGTTGTTTGTACAGCAACTGAGAAAGCTAACATATTTGCCCATTATTTTCCCTCAAATTCTACCTTGGACCAAGCAAACCATTCCCTCCCTGATTTTCATCTGTGGACAAAAACCACACAAAATGATTTGAAAATCACCCCTTCATGATATCATAAAAAACTAGACACCTCAAAAGTATGTGGACCTGATCTCATCCCGGCTGTGTTATTAAAAAAAATGCTCCGCTAAGGTTGCTCCAGTTCTCTCTAAACTCTTTAACAAATGTCTTACTGAATCTTGCTTTCCTGACAGCTGGAATATTGCTTCTGTGGTACCAGTTTACAAAATCTCTGGCGAACGAACTGACCCATTAAATTATTGCCCAATTAATCTCTTCCCGCTTTTCGCAAAAATATTTGAGTCTTTAATTAATCAAGCTGTAGTCTACTATCTTACACCTGCTAAACTTCTGTTTGACCAGCAATATAGATTTAGACAAGCCCGTTCTACTGCAGATATTCTAACTGCAATCTCTGAACTTATATACCAAGCACTGAATAAGGCAGGGGATGGGAGGGCAGTAGTCCTATATATATCTAAGGCTTTTGACAGGGTATGGCACGATGGTCTTCTCATGAAAATAAAATCTATATTACTGGACAAATGATTAACATAATTAAATCCTTCTGAAATGAGAGAAGACTTCAGGTTGTCCTCGATGGGCGTACATCCAAACAATATGATATAAATGCAGGTGTACCTCAGGGATCGATCCTTACCGGATAAAATTGTCTCTAACATGAGTATATTTGCCGATGACATCACGCTCTATAGCAGCCACATGAGGAAAACTAATGAGCACATATCTAAAGCAATGGCAGAAACCCTAGAGGAAGACCTTCACTCTGAAGTGGAACAGGGTCAGAAATGGATGGTAACGTTCAAAGTTTCCAAGACAAAGCTCGTTTCCTTTAATAATTACATGAAACCTTACCAACCACCAATAGTTATGGCTAAAGATACATTACCTGAAAGTACTTCGTTTAAACTCCTTGGCTTAACGTTCACAGGGAACATGAGTTAGAATAAATACATTGAGATTATTGCCAAGGCTGCTGCAAAGAAGATGGACTCTCTCTACCATGATAGAAAGTTACTTACGCCTGAAAGTATCCTGTACCTCTACAAAGCCACCATTCACCCATGTATCGAGTACTGCTGTCACATTTCGGCTTGGTGCATCTGCTACTAGTTTCTCGCTTCTGGACAGTGTTCTAAAGAGAGTCGCCAACCTGATAGGTCCTGAACTGTTATCTTAGCTTCAGCCCTGTCCTATCGACGAAATGTTGCATCCCTCTGCTATCAAGTATTTTAATGGTGGATGCTCTGACGAACTACAAGCTCTTGTACCTCCTTGATGAAAATACCCCCCCCGACAAGCAGCGAAGTGCCACCCCTACACAGTAGAGATCCCTAGGTGTAAGAAAGCCTTCTACTCTAATAGCTTATTCTCCAGAACTGCTAGACTTTGGAATTCCCTTCCAGTTTCCTGCTTCCCGAACTCTACTGACATCCAGAAGTTTCAGTGTGATGTAAACAAACATCTTGCTGCTAAACTCCCTACATAGTACCTCTGAAACTTAGATCCCTGATAGCAGGCCCCTACATTAAAGTGGCAATGTGCCTTGTTTTGTTAGAAAATGTAATAAAAAAAATGGTAAAACCAAACAGGAAAACCATGTAAAAAAATAAATTCATTGGACTTAAGGAGTCGGAGTCGGATAAAAAATTCTGACTCCGACTCCTTGTATTTTTAAAAATTCGACTCTGATTCCGACTCCAGCTAAAAACTCCAACTCCGACTCCGCAACCCTATATATATATATATATATATATATATATATATATATATATATATATATATATATATATATATACACACATATATGTTGTTTTGAAAAAAGAAAAACCGAATGAATTTATGAAATGATCAACGTTTCGTCCCTATTGCAGAGGACATCTTAAGGATATTAAAAGGAAAAATGTAGAAGAAGAAAACGATCATAGACCATACGTAAATGAAAAGGAAACAATGTTAGTATGGGAAGGCTGGGTTGTTCTATATATATATATACTTTTAACAATACGTTAAATAAATATGTACACTTTTTTTTTGTCTCTCTAATTTTATTCATTTTGTTTAAATTATTTAAGGATTAAGGAAAAACGGTTAACCAGGATCTGTCTTTATATTTTGTTCTTTGATTATTATTTTCCCTATACTAGGGGCTAAATGGTAGAAGCCCTTTGTTTGCGTAATAGTATTAGTGTTTAATATTAGTGCTGATTCTAAAAGTCTTCTTTTGGCTCTATCTATCACGTATTTTATAATTTTCCATACTTTTAAATTGGAAAACAAACTTGCTCAATTGATAAAAAACAGCAAATGGAAAACTTTAGGACGTCCAGACCTTATTCTAAACCTTACTTCAAAACCAATCTCGGACATTGAAACTGGAGCTCTCAGCTTCGGTCGTAAATTCGCTACCGGCAAGCATTTAAACATCACCACTAACACAACCCTAAAAAATTATAGACAAGATGACTCGGATTTCATAAAGGGCTTCATACAAGGGATAATATCTTTAACAACTACCCAACCTCAAGTATCAGCACTACCAAAGAGATACATTGATGCCTTAAAACTTTTAACAAAAAATAAAGACATCATCATTTCACAAGCCGATAAAGGAGGTGGAATAGTAATCATAGATAAAGATATATATCTAAAGAAAATGCACACACTATTAGCAGACGGAGATAGATATGCTCCGATAGACTTAAAATCTATACAAACAGATGTCGAAACCTTCAATAAATCTATAAAAAAACTTATCAAAAATGATAAAAAATGGATAAATTACATAGAATACCACCCCACTGTTCCTGTATTATACGGCCTCCCAAAACACATAAAAAACATCCCTATGCGACCCATAGTATCTAAGCATCACCATTAAATTAGCACGAGCTATTGCCCAGATTTTAACTTCATTAATGGGCATTATCAGCACTTCACATATTAAAAACTCTGGCGACCTCCTAAATAAAATAAAAAATATGGACATACAAAATAAAACCATGCATAGTTTAGACATAATTTCCCTATAGACCAATATTCCTATCAAAAAATGCCTTAATTTACTCCACAAGCATCTAAACAAAATTAAAGCCGATCTACCTTTTTCCTCAGATACTTTAATACAAATAATAAAACTTATCACTGATAGAACCTATTTTCAGTTTAATAATTCCTACTACAGACAAAAATTTGGACTCCCTATGGGTAACCCTGTTAGTGGTGTACTAGCTTGCTTATTTCTAGAATTCCTAGAGACCAGCTCTTTTAAATTCAGACTACCTAAAAACTCCACATACTTTAGATACATAGACGATATCCTTATTTTTCTCCCCATAAACGCACAAATAGAACAACTTAGAAATAAATTAAATTCAGTAGAACCATCCATAAAATATACATACGAATCCGAACAAGACAACCCCCTAGCTTTTCTAGATATACTCATCATCAGATCAAAAACCGATCTGAGTTTCAAAGTAAATAGAAAGACCACACACAAAAAACGATTATATTCACTACTACTCGCACCACAATGATAAAATAAAGACTGGCATGATCATTTGTTTTTTTCTTACGTGCCTTTAGAATATGCAGCCCTCAATATCTTAATGATGAAATTCAACACATTATGAATGTTTTAAAAAAATTACAGTACCCAGTCCTATTTCATTTCTTATGCAAAGAAAAAAGCTACGAAAATACACTATAATATAAACAGACAGAAAAATAAAACAAATACCTCCCTATTAAACGGACATCTTTTCATTCCCACCCACACTAAAAATACAAAAATCTACGACACTCTTAATAGACTTGGTTTTCACTGATACAAACAACTTCTACAATAATAAAACAGACATTAAAAACTACCAAGCACTCTCCCAAAACCCTCACATCCAACGCCGGTATATATTCCATCCCATGTAACGATTGCCAACAAGCATACATAGGTGAGACACAACGTAAATTGAAACTAAGACTTTACGGACACAGAAGAGACATAAGGAAGGGTAACGCCCTAAATGCACTCTTTTGCCATTGTGCAGAACACGATCATTCATTTAATTTAGATCATGCGAAAATTATTAAAATACGTGATAGATAGAGCCAAAAGAAGACTTTTAGAATCAGCACTAATATTAAACACTAATACTATTACGCAAACAAAGGGCTTCTACCATTTAGCCCCTAGTATAGGGAAAATAATGATCAAAGAACAAAATATAAAGACAGATCCTGGTTAACCGTTTTTCCTTAATCCTTAAATAATTTAAACAAAACGAATAAGATTAGAGAGAGAAAAAAAGGGTACATATTTATATTTTAAAAGTGTATATATAGATATTGAACAACCCAAGCTTCCCATACAGACACATAGTTTCCTTCCCGATATGAGTAGGATTCTAACAGTTTCCTTTTCTATGATCGCTTTCTTCTTCTGCATTTTTCCTTTTATTATCCTGAAGATGTCCTCCGCAATAGGGACGAAACGTTGATCATTTCATAAATTCATTCGGTTTTTCTTTTTTCCAAACAACATAACGTCAACCATCGCTGGTATTTTTATTCTATTTTCATTCATACACACACACACACACATATATATATATATATATATATATATATATATATATATATATATATATATATACACACACACACATACATGTATCTATATATACACATACATATATATATATACACACACATACATATATATACACACATATATACATATATATACATACATATATATACATGATGATGATAGCAACGTCTTGTCAGACGAGTGCCACTCCCTCAGACATTTAAAATCCATGAGCCCAAATACCTGAGGGAGTATCTATACAAAGATGATGTTACAGAGTCTTAGCTTTGTACGACAGCTAATACTCTCTCGGTTCAAAATGTTGAGATCCAGCAACAAGCAAGAGCAAGATAGCCAGCAACAAATTAAACTGCAGACCAGCTTAATGCGGGTACTGGTCTTCCGCTTTATGGTTTTTTTAAATCAGATATTTGCTTCTCCTAGAAAGGTTGCCTTCACCACGGCTTACGGGAGCCCTCTCCACCCCATACACACATATATATATATACATATATACACATCACATACATATATATATACATACATACATATATATACACATGCATATATACATACATACATATATATATACACATGCATATATACATACATACATACATATACACATACATACATACATATATATATATATATATATACACATATATATATATAAGTTAAAATAAATATGCAACTGGAAGGAACATACTACTGCCACTGTTATTTAATTATTAAAAAAAAATCAAATGCGTTTTGGGGTAATTTGATTATCTCAATCAGCATTGATTAAAAAAGTAAAAAATGACCTTGGCTTTATTTTCGCCAGCTTAACAACTCTCGCTTCTCTTATTATTTTGCCCACATTTCATTAGCGATGTTTCAATAAAGGGGGGGGTCTCATGACAGCAGAACAGATACAACACTACATCTTTGAATAAGGAGTTTCATGTCAATTCTTACTTTGATTTTCGATATAAATTGTTACTTACAGGCTTACTTTCTAATGTTAGTTCTTACTTGTTGATTGCTTAAAAAACAAGTGTAGATTGTTTTGACTTCATCACATCAATTACTTTAACAAGTGTAACAGAGCGCGTATGAAAATAGCAGCAGTAGCAGCCGAAGGATAGCGGGCTAATGAAAATATTAGCAGCAGCAGTATTTAAAGTACATATGCAAATTAGCAAGTGTATGCGACCTTACGTCACAATAAAAGTAGAGAAAAATACTTCCCGTGGTCGGAAGAGAAGTAAAGTGCACGTCGGGCAAGATGGACATATGAAAAAGAGAAGAATTGCTGTTTTCTGAGTCGGAATCAATCCATCTAACTCTAATCGTTTTGATCTTGAAGTAGTATTTTTTTGTAGCTTCTTACCTCAAGTATTGTCATGTCTTGTCGGAATCGATTTCCGGTAAAAAAGAAAAAGGCATTTTGCATGTATCTTATCAATGCCATATACGTTTAGTAACGTATCCTTCATTTTGTTAAAAGTTGGTGTTCAAAATCTGCATATATTTATTCACAGCTATCTACACAATTCAATAAACTCTGATAATAGTATTTACTTGGAATTCATTAAGATGAATATTATTTATTAATTGCGGACTATTATCCTCATCTTTTCTTAGTTGTTTCAATTAAATAATATATACCATTCGATACGGATCCGACCATGGAAGATCAGATAATAAATAAATATGAATTCATAAGACCAAAAAGTTTACCCTTGATCGCCCGTGGCGTAGTTGATAGAGACGTTGAATCTCTACGGTTCCAGGTGAGAATTGTCTGAGGATAGCGGTTTCAATCCTACCCAAAGCCGGCCAGAGGCTTACTTGGCCAAAACGTGGTGAGACGACAACAACTATGGAAGGCAGTAATTGCAGTCAGGAGATTCAGAGTTCCTATCCGTCGCGGTTACCACCTGACGAAGGTCAGAGGAATAGTTGGCCGAAACGTCGTGAAACAATTAAGAAAAGTTGAGGATAATAGTCCGCAATAAATAAAAATTAATCGGATAATAGTGTTTCCTTGTTTTCACATTAAACGTGTTATCTGGTGGGGAGGGGAAGGCCAATGAGACAAAAGAAAGCGGACCAGGGACAAGGAATTGTAGGAAGAGAGGAATCGAAGCAGTAATAACAGCAGCATAAGTAAAAGAGACTAAGAGGACGACATAAATAAATTAATCACGTAAATAATGAGTCAACCTGTAAACAAGTATCTGACCAATCATGGTTGCAACAAGGGGTTTGATTGGATGGAGCAAACATAGTTTTATTCAACAGCAGCAACGTTTAACAGTGCATTTACTTTCATTGTAACTTTACATTTCCAAAGCTTATTAGTGAATTTCACAAATTTAGTTACTTTGTTCTCTGATTTTCTGGATGTACTTTTATATCTATATATTATAAAAGAAATCTTGTCTGTCTGTGAAACGGTTTACTCTGTCAATTTTTGGTTTACAGGCTTGAAACTTGATATTTGGGGTATTCAGACCTGTGAGACAAAATCGATTTGGTTTTTAGCCAGAAAAATAGCTGTTAAAGGGTAAAAATTGAGGACTTTGAACTTGGCAAGCATAGTTCAGCATAATGTGTATGTTCCATGCATGCGCAAATATGCATTTATACATTTAACTGCACTAATTTGTCAAGTTTTGATATGCATGTGTCATTAGCCTAGATGGTAGCGAATACCACTAAAGAGCTACATCTTTTGGTTTCGAATCTACCTGATGGCACCATAATCATATTTTTATTTAAACTTTTGAAATGACTGCTATATATTAGGTACAATAAAAAATAATAATAAGTAGAAAATAACTTTATAATAATAAATACGAAATCTGCATAAATTAAAATATCATATTTAAGTGTATTTTATGACCGGGCAAAGTCAGTCGGCCTGCTAGTAAATATATATTTAAATTCACAATCAATTAAGTGTTTAGCATGTTTAACCGCCTCCTCCTTGGATTACCACCTTGTTGCAGTAGGAGCTAGAGCGTATCAATGTTCCCTAGAGCTATTGCTGGTGAGAGCGAAAGCTCCTGGCAGGGCCACCCTACAGAATTAGTTCCTAAATTAATTAATTGATCAATATGAATTTTTGAACACATATTCTAGGCACAAGGTTGGGTAATGTATGTTATGTTTAGTTTAATTTACTTTCAGGCAAAGGGGGGAAAGAAAGGTCGACGGAGTGAAATCAGACAAAGAGTGATCACTGGTAGGATATGTTGCTGTCCAACGCACCACTGGGTGTAATGGTTGATGATGATGATGATGTTTAACTGCATAGACGCACGCATGCAAATACCAAACTGTGTGCGAAATGACTTCACAGTAAGGAAAAAGATATAAAAAGGAGGGATGATCACGTTAGAGACGTAGGTGACGTCACAGCTATAATGTCATGTGTGGCGGGAGAATCAGGAAATAAAAGTCATTGTTACGTTGTGACATACTCTGCTACAACGTGTTAGGTCTACATGTTTAAATGAGCATACTACGTTACACATGTACGACATTACCTTAAAGAGATACTTTTGAGTAAGAGACTTGTGATTGCGTTTCTCGATCACTCACCGACGATAACAGCAGATGCACAAGTACATGTTTGTTGTAAAGCGAATGTGCTTCCCTTTATGTCACTTCGTTTAAAGCTTGTTCATTTAATAGTTTATATTTGAAAATACAGCACATACATGTCAACGTTTGTTAATATTGGTGTAAAATTATATAGCATAATCACGTGAACACACTGGTTCTCTCGTTTGATCACTGGGGTTAAGTGGCATTGAGCCTGGTCTGTACTAAAATGGATGACCTTTCCGGAATACCAGGTGCTGTATGTGTTCTCTGCCTATCTTCACATTGTTTCTAGTCGTCCTGGGCTTATCGTTGCCACAAACAGTGCCGATTCAGGTATTGTTAAGAACTGCACAATCCTTACTTCACAATTACACACGCAGCTACCCTTACAGGGAGTATTCATTGTCTCTTGAGACTGAACAGAGGCCATGGTGTAAAAACTGTTAATGAACGGACGAAAAGGAATATTTTAGAAAAGAATTGAAAAGAGGCATAAAAATTTTCAACACGTATGAAACTCCCGATAAAAAAAAGAATTCTTCTTTAGTCATAATAGAAAATCAAAGCTTAACCTTCCAAGGTCAGCAGTAGGATGCAAATACAACGTAATCCAAGACCTGCCAGCAAAACAATGATTGATTGGTTTAGAATGAAAGAGAAAAGAAAAAAAAAACCCTGAGAAAGGATCCACAAATATGTGCTGTTCTTTTCGGTTGGAAGTTTGCCACTGATCTCGACATGTAAATACGGACAGAAAATACTCCGGGGTAAGGGGGGGGGGACAGAACATCACACAAGATTCTTAAACAAACCCTCTGGCTGTACTGGTTTGGAAATGAAGGCATTTAAACGTCAGCCTAAAATAAAAGGGGGCAAAAGAAGAATCATTACCGGTTCATTCAACGGCTCATGACCTTGCAGAAGGATATAAGATCAGTGCACCCTTGAGAGCTAAAAGAATCTCTTCAAATTGTGAATCTGGCCAGAAACTAAAATCAATAGAAGCTCTACACATCAATGAGGAAAGTGTCTTTATAAGATCGATGCCAACATCCACTTCTTAGCAAATAATACAATCTCTATATAAAGTTAGGTATGTGTATATGTTTGTATATTTCTATATATGGTATAATCACGTTGACATACTGGTTCTGACTACATCACTGTAGTTAAGCATTGTTGAGCTTAGTTAGCACTACAATGGGTAACCATTTAGTAATACTAGGTGCTGTATGTGCTCTTTGCTTATTTCGGCATTGGACTTTACTTTGCCACTGAAGTCAAGCAATGCCAACTCAAGAAAAGAGTGGGTTAGAGATTGCGCAACCCTTGTTTCACAATTCAGCACAAGTCACCCATCATCTCTCCAGGATGATGGGATGGTCATTGTCTTTCAGACAGAGAAACGAATATCTATACCAAGAATTAGAACCTAAATTAATTAACTGATCAATATGAATTTTTGAACACATATTCTAGGCGCAAGGGTGGGTAATGTATGCTATTTTTAGTTTAATTTACTTTCAGGCAAAGGGGGATAAAGATGGGGTGGGAGTCTTTCATGAAAAGTCAGATACCACCGACTTTTATGAAATTTTAATACTACCAAGTTCTCAAATTTTAGTTTCTGTAAAATATTTTAAAAGTTTTAAAGAACATAATATGGATACAACCTTTCATTTGAAATTCAGATATTTCAGATTTGCATTAAATTTGATACACAGTCATTAGCAAGATTCACTAAGTTTAAATTTTTTTTTAAACCACTGGATTTGAGACATTTTCTAGAATCCAAATCATGCAGTTGATTTGGATCAAAATTTGAATACATATTCTAGACGTAAGGTTTAGTATCATTATATCCTAGTTTTAATCTTTGTAAGGGAACATAACAGTGGTGGAAATCTGTTCAGTTCGGAAAATTAAATTTTACTTGTCCTGGGACGGGTATTCTTCCAGTGAGGTATTAATAACTTATACTTATATTACTGACATGTTTCGGACTGTTCTCTTAAACATTCTGGGTTGCTTTCGTTTTCACAACGTTTGTAACTGTGGTATTCTCTCCATTATTCTTTAGGTGACTTGTTTTACTCAATAACTTTCTGGGAATTTAAAAATAAAGCCTTTATTCTATCCACTGGAGTACCTATTTACTATGCCTCCCCACGGGACAGAGTTAGACACCAGGGTCGTTTTTTAACGTGGAGAAAAGGTACAAAAATAAAAATTGTCTCAGCCGTGAAGGATTTCTCCTCCACCGAAAGAGAACAAGAAATAGAAGTGCAGCATCTGAAGAACAGATACTACACTTTGATCTTGTCCCAAAGGCCAAGGTACTAGTAGATTGCGCCCACGAAACAGTGTGTCAAAATGGGATTGAGAATGAGCATATGTTTTTTTTAATATATAAATCTCCATTATAAGATGCTACAATGCATACAAACATACATATATGAAAATTGAATGCCTACTGAAGAGAACTTGAATGCCTACTAGACACTATCCTCGAGTGTCTAAGGTCTCTCTGTACAGGGGTTTGCCAGAAAAACCTGGCATGAGGACACTTTTCCCTAGAAGTAAACCCTGACCAAATATTCAAAATCACATTTCGTATTTGCTGCCCAAATAAGATCTCCTCGCTATGGCTAACTTACATTAGTTTTTATGACGAATGGTGCACCTTCTCCAAGTGATGTTACCTCAAGTAGCAGCACTAAGCTGGATACTCCACCAGACTAGATGAATTCTTGTCCTGGAATCCAGTAAGACCAAAATGAAAGATATACTACAACATATGAAAATGGTTAATTGGGGAGAAGAAAATTATGTACTCCATTTCTTTATGAACTCAGTGTTTGAGAGATAAAGAACTTTAATGGAACATTCGAATATCTATGTACCTCATATAGAGTCAAATGTTAGCCCCAGGTTGTGAGCCTCTTGATTTCTGAAAACTTCGACTGAAGTAAAACAAAACAAAAAAGAGAGAAACCCTAGTAGAAGTTGCCATCAAGCATCTGTTATTGACAGTCCAGAAACCTTTGATGGCTTTTGAGGTTTCTTGATCTAGAATCATGCAAACTTCTTTCTGGTGTTGATCTCGAGTGTAAAGAATGGTGTACAGCCTGCTCCTTTCCATCTCACTTCTGAAAGTCCAAGTATATTAAGGTTCATTCTTTCTATTTCCTGTTTGAGATTTCCAATTTTCCTTTTTGTAGCATCGTCAGTACGTTCCATGCACTCATTCTGAGAGGTTTTCTGATGCAAACAGTCGGTGGATGACGATTGAGGGTTATCTGTTGCACATAACCCGACTGAGCGAGGAACTTCTGGATAGACTGGAAGCCTTCTTCACGCTGTTATCTGCATTCGGTTTCTTTCTGATTGCCATGCTATGCAGAAACAAGAGTAGAGGAAGACAACGCACAAAATTCACAGACAGTTTAAACAAATTTGCATAAATAATAAAAAAAGGGCACCAACAAGCAGCTTATGAGAAAGACCGAGAACAGGGAAGAATGTAGAGCCATGATCGTTAATGTCTTGAGGTTTTGTCTTTATATATATATATATATATATATATATATATATATATATATATATATATATATATGTACAGTAAAACTCCTTTAATTTGAACTTCCTCTAAAGTTGGACTTCCTCTCATTTGGACTTCTTCTAAACCTGGACTTTCTCTAAACTTGAACTGTCTTGTCATTGAAATTGTATTAGCATACTTGATGCGAAGTTGCAGTGAAACTGTTTACATGGTTTACTCAGATATTGCGCAGAAATGTTAATATTGCTACTATGTAATTAATGTAGATTAGCTATTGATAATTAATTTACACTAACTGTAAAAATCTTTTTTTCAGATTGCTATATTTAAAATAGTGTAAAACAACCCATCACAATGGCTTGCAACTCTGAAAGAAAACAAGTAACACTGACTTTACTCGAAAAACGTCAAATTATAGAAAAATTAGATGCTGGAGTTGAAAATAGCGTTATATTGAGAGATTATAAGATTGGAAGAAGTATACTGTTTTACATCAAAAGAAAAAGGAGAAAATATTGAAGGCTGCTCCTTTCTCTCCAAATAAAAGATATATTAAAAGAAGGACTCTTCGCAGACCAAAGCAAGATGAATTCAATTGAATATTGCATGAGTGGTTTGTAGCAAAACGGAATGAAGGTGTAGCAATATCTGGGCCCATGTTAATTGCTAAAGCAAAATCTCTTAAGGAAGAGTTGAATATCGCAGAAGATATGAAATTCAGTGACGGCTGGCTTACGAGCTTTAAGAGTAGACATGGTATAAGACAATTAACAATGTCAGGCGAACAACGGTCTGCTGATACACACGCAGCATCAAATTATTGTAACAAATTCAAGACGATAATTGCCGATTATGGTTTAACACCAGAGGATGTTTACAACGCTGATGAAAGTGTCATAAATTGGAAGTGCTTACATACAAAAACATTAGCCGGATCTGAGGAGCAGAAAATAAAAGGATTCAAATTAAATAAAAGTGATGGTATGCGCTAATGCTTCTGGAACTCATAAACTTAAGCTTCTTGTCATCAGCAAATCAAAGTGTCCCCGAGCATTGAAAGGAGTTTCACGTTTGCCAGTATCCTATTATTCTTCACGAAATGGATGGATGAATCAACAGTTGTTTAAAAAATGGTTTTTGCAAGAATTTGTGCCAGTTGTACAGAGGCGTTTTCTTGAATTAGGTAAACCTGATTCAAAGTGCTTGCTTCTGTTGGACAATTGTAGAGGACATCCTCCTGAGTCAGAACTAGTGTCATCTTGCGGGAATATTTTTGTGTGCTTCTTACCACCTAATGTGACTTCTCTCATCCAACCTATGGATCAAGGGATTATTTGGAACTTAAAATGTTTCTACAGAAATGATTTCATGATGAATATGATAAATAGTACCGTGAGTATAAGCGATTTTCAGCGCCATTTTACTATCAAAGATGCCATATTTTCTCTCACAAGTGCATGGAATCAAGTTCGAGCAAGCACATTAACAAAAGCATGGGGTAAATTATGCCAAGCGCCAAAGGCTTCTGAACTGAAAGAATCAGATAATACATCTGGTCAAGAAAAAATTCTTGAAACCAAATGGTTACCGACCAACCATGCTATTCTTAAATCACTTAATGCAAATGATGTTGAAATGTGGGTGCAACAAGATGATGAAACTACTGATCAATATCCTGAAGGCAGTAATGGTGATGAAAATAGCGACAGCTCCCATTCTCTTGACCCTAATGTAAATAACCAAGGACACTCTGATGAAGCAATATCATGGGATGATGCAGAAAAGCCTACAGAGACGGTTATAAAATTTCTAGAAAAAAGTCCTTACTTTAGTGACAACTATGTTTTGCAAGCAATGTCACTCCGAAGTGATATAATCATAAAGAAGCTACAGAACCAAGAAATTGTAGATTCTCGTGATCGCTTACAGAATACAATGGCAGTGCCCAAGAGCTCAATCGATGAAAATAGAAACTGCAATGAGACTCATTCAATGAATAACTAAAAAAACTGTATTTTACATAAATGTATGATTTCTGCATATGATAACTTAGGTAATAAATACCTAACAAGTAAGAGTAGATTTAATTTATTTTCAATGTTTGTGTTCCTGGTAATAATATTTAACAATTCTTACTTGCAATATATCGTAAACTCAACTTAATATATACTTGAAGTATCATATGGCAATGAATTTCATTTACCATTTCTTAATTCTTAGAAAATTAAAATTAACTGCAGCACATTTGTTTTATCACGAAACTTGAACAGCATCCTCTAATTTGAACGAAGTGGATGTTCAAATTATAGGAGTTATACTATATATATATATATATATATAGGGTGGAATGATAAAAGTGTCACCCTGAAGAAAATAACACTACAGCTTTATTCAAAACTTTTATTGAAAAAATCAATTCAGATAACTTGATTATGTAATAGAGCTGACATCTCTTCAATGTAGCTGCCTTCAGTCTCTATCATCACTTTGATATGGGTCCGGAACTGGGAGCATGCCTTTTCCAAAAGCACCAGCTGGAGCTCAGCAAATACTCGGTGAATGGTGGTGATCAGTCTGGCTTTGGTGTCATGAAAGGTCATGTTGATGATGTTATCGAAGTAGTCCAGTGGGTTCAGGTCGGGGAAGAAAGGGGGCCAATGAGAGAAGGGTACAAAATCGTAGCACTCCTTCTGAAGCCAAACCTGGGTCACTTTGGACTTGTGGGTTGGTGCCAAGTTCTGCTGCCACATCTGCTTGACTACTTTGCTTGGTCATCACCAACATGACCTCCCACAACAACAAAGTCAGCCTGATCGCCACTATTTGCCGAGCTCACACTTCTCTTTGCAGATGATGACATACTGGATTCAACAAACAAAAACAATGTCCGACATGCAGATTCAAATGTGGAGCAATTATCTCACACAAAATGTCAAATATTTCACGTTTAATTATTTAAAAAGCATATTTCTACATTTATACGTTTTGATTTCGGTTTTTAATATGTACAATACATATAGCATGTATATCCCTGTCAGGGCAGATGACGACGTTAGGTTTTTGCAATACAGCGCCTGGAATTCCCCAAATTGGTTACCCATTTTAGTGCTGACCAGGCTCAACGATGCTTAATTTCAGTGATTTAACTAAAACCAGTGTGTCAACATGATTATACCGTGTATAAAAATACACAAACATATATACATATCTAACTTTATATAGAGATTGTATCAATTACTAGGTGGATACTGGCATCAATCCGACAAGGACACTTTCCTGATTGATGTGTAGAGCTTCTATTGATTTTAGCTTCATTCATTTCGTCTGTGGAGGTGATAGTTATCGTTCAAAGGTTTTGAGACAGACGAAATTTGTACTTGAAAACAATGGATAAAACTAAAAAATATGACGGGGGAAAAAAGAACAAGTAAAAAGATCAAAAGATCCGTTTCAGTGTTGATTCAGTATAATGGCGAGTGTCTCTTCTAATAATATGTTGATTAAATTTCAGTTCAGTTCAAAAAAAATCAGCATTAATCAATTATATAAAATATCAATATAAATATTAGAATGATATGTGAATAGAATTTCAGTTCATTTTCAACTAAAATGAATAATCATGAAAAAATATTCAAATATTTGGAATGAATTTCAGTTCACATTCAATGCTGTAGCATTTGGGGGGAATGCATAAACATCAAAGACCACTGTGTTTCTGGATTTTTAAGATGAGGATTGATAATTCGCATTATTTAAATAATTCAGACTACCGTTCTCATCACAACGTTTCGGCTGATATAACTTCCGACCTTCTTCAGATGTATCTTGTCGAACTCTGGAATCTTTCTATCAAGCTTTGGAATCTGCACAGAATGTTGAACGAACCCCTTTATTTAATATAGGAATGTAGCATCTTCTCGTTCTCTTAGCCAATGATTGGACAGAAGTCCTAGGACTTGTACCCGCTCATGGTTGACAGAATCAAAGCATGTAATCAAGATGAGAACAATAGTCTGAATAATCAAAATAATACAAATCCAAAACCACATTAAAAAAAAATGGTGATATGAAGTGCAAGTCTGGGACAAGATGTCCATATTCACTCCCAGGCAATATCTAGTGTCAATATTAAATTATCCATATAAATAAATAGCATAAGAAATCAATATAAATATTCTAATAACATTAAAATGACGTTGTAGTTTGACTGAAGCATTCTGTGTAATGTGTAAGAAGTTGAATATTTTTTTTAAGTTGGTGCCAATAAAATTTGGTTGTTAATAGTGTTTGATATACAAGAACAGTAAATCTAAATATATAAAGCAGTAGTGTTTGCATGCGTGTGTGTGTGTCTGTGTGTACAACTCTCCTTCGGCCCACACCACTGGACCGATCATGATCAAACCTGGGATGATGATGGTCCTCCACCTAGGGATGGTGCACACCATTTTTCAAAGTTAAGGTCAAGGTCATAATTTTTGTATACATACTCTCCTACAGCCCACATCACTGGACCGATCATGACCAAACCTGACATGATGATGATTTCTGACCTAGGCATAGCACACATAATTTTCCAAGGTCAAGGTCAAAAGCTAAGGCCATATTTAGTGCGGCTCTTTATAAACTCCTCCACCTAGGGATGGTGCAGACCGATTAGGGTTCGTCATTATCCCAGAGCTGCCTTGAAAGAATTCCGTAAAAAAAAAAATTAAGAACAAAGATTTTTAAAAAACCCGTTTCCATGTTATTCAGTATAATGCCAAGTGCTTCTTCTAATAACATGTTGGTTAATTTTCAGTTCACTTTGCATCAACATTAATCAATTTTATAAAATATCAATATAAATATTAAAATAATATGTGAATTTAATTTCAGTTCACTTTCAAACAACAACAAAAATAAATAATCAATAAAAAAATATTCAAATATGTTAAATGAATTTAAATTCATATTCAAAGACAGCATTATTTTGATTATGAACGCAATATTTCTTGCTTTGCAACGAGGACGATCTTGAACTCTTCTCTTTGCAAATGATGTCATGCTGGTCTCAACAGACGAAAACAACCTTCAACATGCAGATGTGGAGCGATTATCGTTCAGAATTTGAGCTATGACACATCAATAAAACCGAATAACATCTGATGAAAGAGTGCAGGATTCTATTACTGCCGACAACACCAAGCTTCCCGGACAGGTGTCTTTACGTAGCTGAGGTCAAGAACCGCTATTAATGGAAGCCTGAAGCCATAGAATACATGAATGCAACTTGGTTGAAGTGGAGAACCATAGCTTTATGCGATAAGGTTAGTGACCGGTTGAAATCCAAGATTTAGCACTCAATCATCTGATTAGTAACAATTGATGGTGATGAATGTTTGTAACAGAGTGCAGACACGCGTGTTGCAGCTGTATACAAATGCTGTGTCGTGTGTGAAGTGACGTCACAGCAAGGAAAAAGGCTATAAAAAGAACGTGTGCACAGACTGACGAGCACATTAAAGAAGACAATCACATTAGAGACGTGGGTGACATCACAGCCGTTATGAGAAGTCCCGCATGGTGGGAGAATGAGGAATAAATGTCTTTTCTTAAAACCTGAAACAGCGAGTTGAAGTTCCTTCCTATTCTTTGTCTCCTTTGTGACTGAGTCTACAACGTGTTGGGTCCCGAGAATCTACATGTTAACGTGTATGCAACGTAACATGTTGACCAACAACAAAGAAGCTGGAGAAGTATTTCAGTGTTATGGAGAGTAGATGACAGCACCCGTCACTCGGATACGAAGTTCGTGAATATCAACTGAGATGGTATAGTCACGTACTATGAACAAATGACAGCCTTGCCAAGGTGGCGTACAAGTTGACAGTTGAACACTGATGGCTAAGAGGACGTTAGTTTGCTAGGACCTAAGAAAATGAAGAAACATAATATCTACGCTTCCTGTGATATGATGTGGGACTATACAAGGCAGAATAATAATTTTTTTTTTATTGAACTTCAGTACATATTCAAATCTTAAGAATTAATAAAAAAAATATCAACTTAAACAAATGACATTAAATACCAATAAAAATATTCAGCTAATATGTTATTTGAACTTTAACTCAAATTCCAATATCATTATTCATGAATCATGTCGAAACATTATAAATATCCGAATTATGTTTCATTCTGTATTCAGATTTAAGTATACAATATCGTTATATAACATCAAATATCAATGTATGTTGATGGAATTAAAGTTAATTATCAAGCATCAATTTTAATAAATGATACAAACTACCCTTCACTCTATAATAAAGATCAATGTTTATTTATGTGTATATTTTTATACTAATAAATATCTGTTCCGTCAGACGGAAGTTATTTAGTAACAAAACGCGCCTTTTTCTAGCCTTTGAACGAAGCCATTTTGAGTAATGAGGGGAAACAAGAAAGCAAATAGCAAGCAATATAAATCAGTCAGTTATTTGAAATTAATTCGGAAAGAAGTCCTTCACTTTAAATAAAAAATTAATAGTAGATGATTTTTTCTTTGAAATCATCAGAAATGATTATGATAATATAAATAAAAAGAAATTAATGGGAGGTGATTTTTTTCTTTGAAATCATCAGAAATGATAATAATTTAGATATAAAAATGAACTTATCGACATAATTCTATGATTTTATACGAATACTAGACTACTCGTGACCCGTTGGGTCAGTATGTTATATTAGCTATGGAAATCATGCATTAGTGTGACACTTGTAACGTAAAGAAAATAGTTCTTTTTTTTTTTTGACATAACAGAAACATTTCTATAAAAGTATATTAAAATGAAAAATCACGGACCGATCACTCAAACATGGAAAAAAATTCTCCTTATTTGTGTAAAGTTACCTATTATCTATTTACATTGTAAAATAGTAGATTTATTTGTAAGAAAATTGCGTTAAAATAACTTAAACGTAATATGGAAATGAACGATGTAAAAAAAATGCAGAAAGTATTAACAATTGTTTATTTGAATAATTTAAAACGCAAAAAAAAAAAAAATAGGCGGCTGAAAACGTACACAGTAAAAAAAAATGTTGTCAACAGGTCAAAGTTGATTTATTTGTGAGAAAATTGCGACAGTATAGTTGTAATACAGAATAGTTGCAAAACATCCCCTAAGGGTCAGTATGTTATATTAGCTATGGAATTAATGTACGAGCATGACACTTGTGACGTAAAGAAAATAGTTTTTTGTGACATAACAGAAACATTTCTATGAAAGTATATTAACATGAAAAAAAGAATATAGATAGATTTTTATGAGTCATTCTGTTTATAATTATTTATTTAAAAAAAAACAAAACAAAAACTTACAGCCATTGAATTATAACCAGTAGTAGTAATAGTATGTTAAGGAAGAGGGTGCGTAGTAAGAGGAGGAAGAGGAGGCGTAGTAGTGGTTGTAAAGAGGAGAAGTAATAGTAGTAGCAAGAAGAGGAGGTAGAGTAGTAGTAGTAGTAGGAGGAGTATAGTGCGCAAGCAAACAAGCAAACAACCAAAAACGACAGAGTTTTAGTATTATATATAGATTAGTGTGAGTAAAGAATAATTGCGTTTTTGTAAGCTTTGACCTATAGTATACACTAGTGAATAGTAATATTAAAATAATATGTTAAGTTTTAGTTTACATTCAAATATCTATATTAATAAACGATATCAAATCTCAAGATAAATATTCAAATAATATGTCAATTGAATTTAAGTTTATATTCAAACTAGAAGCATACCTGCTTTAGGACGGGTAAAATTAATTCGCCAAGCAACAATTTTACACTACTTTTACATTCCATTATAAAACTTAAATAAAAATATAATGATACTAAACCTTATATCTAGAATCCTTATTATAATTTTGATTCTGGAAATGTCTAAAATTTAAAACTTAAGCCTAAAAAGTAAAAACAAAAGAAATGAAATCAAGGGAATTGCTTAATTGGTATCTAATGACTACAAATCACATTCAATACAAATCTGAAATATTTGAACTTTAAAATGGAAGTTTTGTTCATAGTATGCCCTTTGAAATGCTTAAAAACCCCTGAAATTTGAGGGAATATTTATTAATTGATATCTAATATCTATTGTAAATATCACAAAAATCAGATTGAACTGAATTTTCACATCTCCTTTTTTACATGCATTACCTAAAATTAAATTGAACTAAATAATCCGTGGATGAACCCCTTATGCCTGACAGTTTCATTCTAAAATCCATAATAATTGGTTTATTAGTTTAGGAGTAAATCATCTACAAACAAATATCTAAAAATATAAATGTAGCTAACTTTATATATAGAGAGATATAGCTTTAGACTAATTACAGTGCCACACACAAAGAGAACGGCTGACTAAATTAAATTTTTATCCAATAGGATATCAAGTTCAAATTGAACTTTACTGAACCACTTGTTGAATATGAGGCAATCATAAAAGGACACGTGATCAACTTGAACGCAAATTTGTTCCAATAATGTTGGCAGCTTTGGCAGAATTAGCAACAGACATTTTATTTTACTCCTTGATACAATGGTTTCTCTCAATGACCTTTCCTTCAGATTACGTGATTAAGAAGAATGGGATCTGCCATTTATCTGCACTGTAAAATCACCCCGAAAGGGAAAAGTCATGCTGCTAAAGTATAAACAGCCGAAAGGTCTTCAACTTCATTTACACATAAAAGAAGTGACTAACAAAAAAAAAAAAAAAAGAAAACAAATAAAAATAAGCTACGCCATCTGTGAAGAAAAACTGAACGGGTGCATATGTCTATCTGGAGAGCAACTACTACCATTTAATACTAAAATAAAACTATAAATAAATTGTGAAGTCATTAGGAGTAACTTTAACATTTTATTGGCCTTTAACAAATAAAAAGGCAATGTTATTCATATTATTCAGATTACTGTTCTCATTTTGAATGTTATTTTTTTCACAAGGTTTCAGTCTACGTAACCTCCAACCTTCTTCAGGTGTATGTTGTCAAACTCAAGAATCTCTCTGTCGAAGTCAAAAATCTGCACGAAATTTCAAACAGAACCCTTTAGTTAATCCACAGGGGTAGCATGCTCTTGTTCAACCAGCCGTGACTAGGTAGAAGTCTTAAATAATTCGTAACTGTATTTTGAGTGTCGTGCCCACTGAGAATTGAACCTTCAAAAGATGGTAACTTTACAACTGAATTTTACCAAATATTTACCACTATCCACTACACTATGGGTCCTTGAGTTCGACAGAAAGATTCTCAAATTGACCAAGATACAACCGAAGAAGGTCAAAGATTACACCAACAAAACATTTTGAAAATGACACTCAAGATGAGATTAGTAGTTCAAAGAATCCAAATAAAAAATTCAGAAACGTAAAACAATGTCACTTCTTGGTTACTTTTTTTTTTTTTTAATTAATTTGTGCATCAATTATATTCTAGTATCCACACATTAAATCAAAGAGATATAATTCATCGAACCTCAACACAGTAGTAGTATTAATACAGCCTAACAAAAAGCAGACGTCAACGAATTTTTCTAAGTTAATTTTGTTGCAATAGTTTTAACATAATTTTATTGGGTATGATAACAAATATTTCAGGTTATTTAATGCCGAATCCGGTAATTTTGGCAACAAAGTTTATGCTCCAAATTCTTTATATTTAGAGTTTATTCATAGTATTTGGTTTTGTTAGGTTGTTTTGTTTTGTGGCATATCAACCCTTTTTGTATTCAATTATTTTGTCAAAAGCTTTTCTGTTTGAAGTTCTCAAATATTCATGAGATGATGAATGTATATTTTTGAAATGATGATTGATAATTATTTAATTTATTCATGATTTTTTTTTTTAATCTTTGTAAAGAAAAACTGTTGTTTTTGTTTTTGGCTTTGCAGAGCATGGTTGAGCTTTGTAGAAAAATGGGAAAGGAAAAAAATAATAACATCAATGTTTGGTGCATTTAAGTCAAGAAGCCGATATCTTCAGACAACCTGATCTAGTAGCACCAGATCACAAACATTTGGACAATTATATTCATAGCCAAGGGTGATAAAAACGAAGCACTGAGGTACCGGAATTGCTGTATAAAACATGCTGTATCATTTTGAAATTTTTAGTCATAGCTTTTAATCTTGACTGAATTAATGCTACTATTCTTTACCTGGAATTCTTTACAAATCAAAACTCCTCTTACTGAATTGATACTTTTGAATTTTGCTTGTATCATTTAATATTCACAATGGAATAATACTCTTTTGTCATCCATTTTTTTAGATCGTTTTTTCTTTATTACAACAATGGCTTTCCACTCAAGAAATTTCAAAGTTACCACTAAGAAAGTTATCTATAAAATATATGTGTAGAAGAAAAATCTATAAAAATATAGCTAAAGATGAATATTCAGTTATGCTTCTAAATGAATGTGAAAGTATTTTTTTTTCATTTATCACTTTTATATCACCAGAGACACCCTATCCTTGAGTGGCTATTAGACCTTTATAAGCAGTGTCTCACTAATAAAAAAACTGGTTAAAATAAAAAATACAACATAATTTTTGAAATAATATATCACTCCTGGTTAATATTTTCCAGAGGTAAAATAACAAATGAAGTTTTAGCAAAGTTAATACAACAGTGCTCAATACAGGAAGTAGGACAAGATATACTTTTTATTCGTTTTACATAAGCATTAATATGTCGCTACACATTCATGAGCATGTTTCGCTCAGCTAGATACTAGTAACCAGAGACCTCTTCAGGCGATATTGCTTACACAAAAGCTTAGTCTGTAATCTTATTAAACGTACTAAAATGTTGATATTTATTAATTTATATAAATAAATGTTAATGTTTATCTATTCATATAAATTCCAAAGTTTTGCATGCCGGTAGTAATCAAAACGAACATAGTGGTATAATTAACAAAAAGTGTATAAACAAAAGTATGTTACAGAAATACACGTCATGATTCTGGGGCCATACCTGCCACAAATCGCTGCTAAACCGTTTAAATATAACTGTATTTATTGTCTTTGGGTAAGTGCATGTATTTCTGCAATGAGTAGATAAGCTTACCTTATAACAGTTTACAAGAAACGTATGAATAAAATATTTATTATTTAACATTTTCGTTCCCAAAATTTAATGTAAAAAACTTTACAAAGCGACAGGTAGTTTACTATAAAATGAAAATCTCATCTAAACCCCTAAAACTTAGTGAAGTTGCTGCAGAGACACTTTGGTAATCATATTACCAGTGCTGTATTGTGTATATATGTTTTGGGGTAGTTAACACCTCTATATCCAAGAAAGTATGAATTCGTCTGATACTATGTAAGCCAGACATTTCTGCCGTTGAGCAGAGAGCACACGCATAGTTTAACCGCTCGCAGTGAACACCAGGACTCTTTTACCTTAATACTGTGATCCCCTAACAGGACCACAACATATATGTAACTGTTATTTACGGTGTGATTGTCTATCTAAAGTTCGTTATGTGTGTATGTACATTTAATTACAGTTCATGACGTGACAATAATGCACATAAACACCTTTACAACACAAAGGATGAATAACATTTATTTGGGGTTTTAAGATCTGGCCAATCGGGAAACATACCTAATCCATCTTGGGTCTTGCCTTGACAGAAAGCTGCTACGAAAATTTTCCCCAAGAACGACAGAGCTTCAAGTTTTATTTTCGGCTACTTTTTATTTCCTCTTGGAAAGTTGCACACGGATCTGTTGACTGTCTCTCTCCATATACCGAATTCGATTAACTCTTTTCTCTAACTCATTTGCACATACTTCAAAAAGAGCACCCTCCCTCTAAATGGCACCAATAAAATAATCACCTGATGTTTTTACATGTCATTATTTCTAAGTTGTCAACTAAATTGCTATAACATTTTTAAGTAACCATTCCTAAATTTATGTAAATAAATATTTATTCTAAATATGTTTTATTATTCTAAAACATATTTTAGCTGCCAAAACATTTTACCTTGAATAATCATAATAATCGTCGACCAGCACACCTTTTGGCATTGCCTGGTCAATATCCAACAATCAGTAGGAGATATGACCCTAAATGAGCTTCGCATTTACCGGACTTAACCTCCTCATATTTTTATCTGTGGAGTTACCTCAAAGAAAATATCTATCAATACAATCTCCAGACTATTCCCTCATAGAAAAAAGATCATCATAATCAAAATCAGGTTAAGAGTTATTAAGTTTGCACATCCAAAAGACTGATAGATATTCAAAACTGAAATTAGGTGGACAAGTCAAGGATAGAATAAAGTTTATTTATAGCAAATATGGTTGGATCGCAGAAAAGATTATAAATTTGATTAATCAGTAAATATTTGGGGGTCCGGGTCACTTTATAATTTAGATCTTTCAAATTTATTTATGCCAAATATTGGTTCATGTTCTTAAATACAAAATAATTAGTTTCAATCGATTTCATTGTTCACTATATTTAATCCTAATCAATAGTTTATTATTTTTGTAGACATATTTAGACAAAGACTGCAGATTTTTTTTTACTGCTTTCGTCGCATATATTCAGGAGGCCGTGAGAAGATGAAGAGATGTTGTGAGGGATGGACAGTGATTTTAAAAGGATGGGGAAATTCTCCATAATTCAAATTACTCAGTAGAATGGCTACAGATACTCTTTGGTAATCATCTTATCAGTAGAAGTGATCCTGAAAAAGCTTTACACTCACCTGAGTCCTCAGACTATTCCTGAATGGAAGAGAGCCATGACAGTGTCAGGGCAGTACCAAGAGAGGAGTTTGTCAGAGTGCGGAAACCGGAGAAAATTCAATAGGACTCATTTTTCCAGAATTACCAGAGAAGAATAGGAATAGTGCATTCGATCACTTAATCTAATATATAAACGGCTATATGTCTGTCTGTTTATCTCTCTTCATATTTTTCAAACTCTATCTTCTCCGAAACTAAAAGCCACAGAGCGGCGTTAGGAGCCTCAAATGATTGGAATTTTTGCAGGACATTCTTTTATGGGTCTTCAGCCGGTTAAAATGTTTTTTTTATGTGGCCAAAAATGGGTCAAAATTGAAAAAAATCATTAAACATTTTGTACATTCATCTTAGTTTATTTTTTAATTTTTAATCAATTTATCTGCATGTCACGTTGGTATAGTGGTAACGTCACCAGCTTTCAATGCTACAGTTTCAGTTTCGATTCTAGCTGATGGCACCTAAATAATTTTTTTTTTTACTTTTGAAATCATGACAAATTAAAATATCATATTTATGCATATTTTACGCTCGGGCAAAGACGCCCCCCCCCCCACCACCACGCGCCACGGTAGTATGTGTCAAACCATCAATTAGAAAATAAATTGCAAAGAAAACCAAACACCAAAACAAAAGTATGCGCTTTTTTATATATATACTATAGTGTCACTGCTTATCGAGGCCTGGAGGCAACTCAAGGATAAGGGTTAATAAGTGATGGTGGAAATTGGATAGGAGTTGATTTATTTTAGATGACGGTTTCTGAAGAACTTGTTTACATTGGATTTGAAAACGACCATGTTACAGGCAGTTGGGAACCAGCTTCCCGGTATTGTGTTCTATACACGAGCAGTTCTGGGAAAAAAGCTCCGCTCGTGGAATTTTCCTTTAGTTTTAGAAACAGATAGAAAGCAAAGGAAACTGACGATAGTAAGTGTTTGTCGTGAATGCCTTACAGAGTGGGAGGGGAGGTATAGAGAAAGCTCAGTCTAGCACCTACCATGAAAATAACGATAGAGCAGAGTTCATAATATAAATAAAAAATTCACAAAAAAAAGTTGTTTGAAACAAAAACCAAATAAAAATGATCAGAGTTTTTTTTTTGTTTTTTTTTTTTAAATCTTGTATTGAGTCACGTTTGTTATGTAAATAACAAAGGATTTGGTGAAAAAAAAAAGGCTTCGGTTGTATGCATATCATAACCATCTGTTTACAAATTATGCAGAAACGTTTCACATTGTTTTATGCAAATGCATAAATAAAATAAAAATGTCAAATAACTGGATATGTTTTAAATATAAATGATAATATTTAAAATAACAGACAATATTTTGTTTAGAGTTTTCACTCTAGACAAACAGTTTAAACATTTATTTCACTGTTTTTCTGCTTCCTGTGTGTTTCATGGCTTGCAAAACAGATGGAAGATGAGAAATGAAACAAAAACAAATACAGATTCATTTTCCTTTGTGATAGGAATACTTAAATGAATTTGTTTTCAAATGAAAATGTTTTGGTACTTGAATCAGAATCATTTTTTTCCTCATCTATAATGGCCAACCAATCACTGCATTTTTTTTTCTCAAAATTACAGAATTTTAATAATATTTGAACTACTTTGATTAAACGTAACAGCCATATACTATTATGTGCATAATTCCTCACACTGGATATTAGTTGGTCAAATTCAATGATGAATTGTTATAGAATAATCGATTTTATGTGATTTAAAGCACAATACGATTCGTTGTAGTATAAGTAGGTTTCTTTAAACATAATGCATAATCACGTTGATACACAAGTTTCTCATTGGATCACCGAAGTTAAGCGACGTTGAGCCTGGCCAGTACCAGATGGGTGACCATTTGGAAATACCATGCACTGTATGCAAGAGTATGTCGACACCTCCCTGCAAGAGCTGCGAAAAAAAAATCTAACGTCATCATCTTCCCTAATGAGGATATACATGCGACTGGGAGTTGCTTGTTAATTTCATATTCCCATGAAAATTCCTCCTTTGGAGGAAGCCAGTTCAACCCGCCCTGTGTGAGTACTGCTTCAGCACAGTACAGTTTACCTATAGCTAAAGGGAAATTGTCGGTTCATACATTTACAAAGGGTAATACTACACCACCACCATCAGCATCATCATTCAGTCGTGCTAGTGTTGCACTTCTTGAGTTACTTGTGACATCTCGCTCTATCCTCCATTTCAACAGATAGCTCTTTATATAATTACCAGCAAAGTTCTTTTGTGAATGCCAAAAAAGAGGATATAGTTTAGTGGGTAGACCACACAAAACTTAAATAACTAGCAGAGAACACTGTTCTGCTGGTCTGCTTCCTGGTTGAATACAACATAGTAGCTTTCAAATCCAATGTAAACAAATTCTTGTTGAGTCATCTCTAGAAATAATCAAATTTTATCCAATTTACACCATTAACGATTACTATATTACCACCTTACATCTATTAACCTTTATCCTCGAGTGGTTTTTGGGCCTTGATAAGTGGTGACTCCCAAATAAAAAAAAAAGAAAACACAATCTGTATATATTATAAAAGGGTACGTGTGTGTGTATATGTGTGTGTGGAACGAACTCTGTCAATTTTTGGTCTACAGTCTTGAAACTTGATATATAGGGGATTCAGACCCATGTAACAAATTCGATTAGCTAGTAAAAATTAGATGCTAAGAGATCAAAATTAAAAAAATTGCAATTTGGCAAGCATCAGTAAACTTAATATGTATCCTTTATGCATGTGCAAATGTACATTTATATGTTTGTGTTAATTTTAAAAATGTTGATATCCACGTGTTCTTAGGTTATGTGATAGGGAATGCAGCCGGAGAGCTAAATATGTTGGTTTCGATGCTAGTTGATAACATGGAATCATATTTTTTTAAAAGCTTTTGAAATCACTACTATATATTGGGTACAATATAATAATAGAAAATTAGCTCTTTCATAATAAATATGAAATCTGAATAAATTAAAAGATCATATTTAAGCATATTTTACAACCGAGCAACACTGGGTTGCCTGCTAGTGTACCTATAAACATCTGGCGAAATAGAGAATAGACCAAAATGATATAGGAGAGTTAAAAAGACCTGTGACACAAGCACAATTGGATAATAATGATGATGCAGTAATTATCTTTCTAAAAGTATTAAATGACAATTTTCCCTCATCTATGGGTACGAAAACAACAACAGCAAAATTTATTCAATTCATTATATATTGTTTTTTTAAGGCGGTAAACTTTAAATTGACAACTCTATTTTCTTCAATTGCAGATTAGGCACCTATCGCTTGCTTTCAGTTCAGCTTGGTTTGGCAATTCATCATGAAGAGACTGATACCCGAGTAGCATTTGCAAATTGCAAATGATACAATCAATTTTCTGAGGGAAACATTTGATCAACGAATAATCTTATGAAATGGACCTGTCAACTGGCTAAATCATTCATGTGATTTAACCTCATTATGTTATTTTATTTGAGGATATGTAAAGTCCCATGTTTATGCTGATAAACTAGACACAATAGACCAATTGGAAGACACCATTCAGCATGCTATTGCTGAAATACAGCCTAGAATGCACAGAATTTGTGAAAATTGGACCTCTAGATTACGCCATATATGTGCGAACCGTGGGGGCCATATGCCCGAAATTGTATTTAAATTATAAATACCAAATATTAATTTTGGGAATAAACTACACATTTGTATAAAAAAATATTTTCTGTGAGTTAATTTAAAGTTCGTTGCCT
>NC_136500.1:90712255-90789755 GCF_053919585.1 Euprymna scolopes | reverse complement strand
GTGAAAATTTATATATTTCAGATTTTCATTGAATTTGATCCATCGTCATTAAACCTCAAGCAAGAAAATTTTCCTGAATTACAATTTCATTTTAAGACCTCTTAAGCTCAAGCAATGGTGTAGCAATGCAGGGAGCGGTCAATTATGTCTTATTTCTTTGAATGGTCTTTCAGCTGTTGAACAATTTTCCCAGCGATTCTCTTTTATCCTCAACACTAATCTGTTTAACACTGAATCATTTGTAGTTTCAGTAGCCATTTTATCTACAGATATTACATCGGTTTCTACAAGGTGTAGGAATGTGTCTTCAAATTCCTCATCATTTTTGTCCTTATTCTCTCTATGAAACCTCAATCTAGATAAGGCATCAACATGCGGTATCGTATTCCCTTTAACATACTCAATCTCAAAGTCGAACGCAATCAGTTTGATCGCCCAACGTAATATTCTGGACGTTGTCACTTTCGGTAGTTCTTTTCTTGGGTTGAAAATAAATTCCAGTGGTCTGTGATCACTTTTCAACAAGAATTTTTTTCCCATCAAGAACTGTCTTGCTCTGTCCGTTGTCCACACTATGGCTAGTGCCTCCCTTTCTATATTAGAATAATTGTGTTGAGTTGTTGTTAATCTCCTCGATAAGTATATTACAGGATGACCATCTTGTGACAAAATACCGGATACGGAATGCTCACTAGTGTCAGTAGTTAGAGTTATGTCCTCCTTAGGGTCAAAAATTTATACTATTGGCTTTTTCGCCAGAATCTGTTTTAACTTTTCAATGGCTTTCTGTTGATGTTCTAATCAAATGAACTCTGCATTTTTTTTTTCGTAACTTCGCAAATGGTTCTGTCAACTCGTTATATTTTGGTACATATTTTCTATAAAAATTTACCAACCCAAGAAAGACTCCAACTCTTTTTTATTTTTTGGTGTAGTCACTTTTAGAATTTTCTCTATTAGTGCTTCATCTGGAGAGATCCCTTCCTTTGATATTGAGTAACCCAAAAATGATATTTCATTACTGTTGGTTACACACTTTTTGTATTTACTGTCATGCCAGCGTCTCTTAGCCGGTTCAGTATATTTTCAGTTTTTTTCTTTAAATCATCTTCATTTAAATCTCCAACACATATATCGTCTTGATAACAGATGGTATTTTCAACATTTCCTATTACATTTTTCAATTGCTTTTTGAAAAATTGCCCTTGTCGTTTTTATGCCATACAACATCCTTTTCCACCTTACCAGGCCTATAGGTGTGTTTATCGTCGTCACTTCTTTAAAATTTCCATCTATGAGAATTTGGTGGTAAGCTGATTTTACATCTATCTTCGAAAACACTTTCATTCCAGCAAGTTTATGTAAAGCTACATCCACATTCGGAATAGGGTACGAGTCGGCGCTAACTTCACCCCTATTTTATAATCTCCACAGATTCTCAAGTCACCATCTTTTTTTTTTTAATACCACAATGGGTGATGCTCATTTACTTCCTCCTGAAGAGGCAGATTCTAATAAACCTTCCTTTATTAACTTTCACAACTTAGCTATAATGGTAATAAATGCACTGGTACTTTTCTCACTTCGTAGTGGGAGGGGGGAATATTTTCTTTTAATTTCAGGCTAGCTTCATAATGTTTGAATTTTCCTGTTTTTTCCATTTCTATTTCATTAATCAACCTTGTTGAATTTATTTTTAATACATCATTCCCCAATAGTCCATGCGTTTTTCAGCAATTTGTAACTATAATGGGTACTATTTTTCTTTTAGTTCTATTAAACCTTCAAAGTAACCCATAATTGCTGTAATCGAGCAATCAAACTGACGTAATTGTACGTTGCTTTTTTTTAAATGGTTTTCCCATTTTCTCCACTAATTTCTTGGTATTATTGTTACTTCACTGCCGGTATCTATTTGCATTTCAACAACATAATTTTGTTGATTTTCATTTGTACTTTTGTATCTCCATTCCTTGATCCAGTATTTTTTATATTATCCTTCTTTACATTATACATTTGTCTATTTTCATCCTCTATTTTTTCCACATTTTCCTTTTACATACTTCTTTGAAATGATTCTTTTTTAAAAACTTTGAACATGTTTTTACAAATGCTGGGCATTTTTCTTTTCATGAATTTTTCCACAGTACGTATATTGTTTTCTATTCGTTTCTACCATATACGTGTCAGCTATTATTTCTTCACAGAAGTTTTTTTTTTTTAGTTGTAGATATGTATTAATTTCTGCTGTTGTATAAATTCTAGACACATATTCAAGGGCATGTTTGTAAGTCGTAACTGTTCCATTAGCTAATATCTATGTGCCGAATTATGCATACCTTCAATCAATCTTAGTTGGATTAATTCTTCTTCTGCTATCTGTTCTTCTGTTCCTAGTTTTTCAAAGTCACGGTATTTACTCACACTTCTTAACCGGTGTAAATATTTTACTATCGGTTCATCCACTTCCTGCTTCATTGCCATAAACTTCGCCCTTTCTGCAATCTTTGGCCTCATGTTTCCCTTGATAACCTGACTTATTTCTTCGAAAGTCATTTCTTCTACTTCTCGAGGTTAAACCATTGTAACAACCTTCATAATTGCTTCACAACCAACGTTAGCCATGAACAAGTCGGTGATTTCATTCTCCCCTCCTTGCTTTTTGTTGTTTTTCAACTTTTTGCATCTCGCATTAGCAGCGAAGCAACGAATCCAAGTATCTACGTATTCCGGGTCTTCAAAGACCAGAGAACATCTTATCGGCGACGCCATTGATATGTCTAAGCAAGCGTTCAACAACTACCTGTTCTAGTTGGTGTCGGTTTATAAATATGAGCTATCTGCTCATATGTAAATTATACTTAATTTGCATATCACTACAAATAGCATGGTTACAAGATCTTCAGTTTAAAATAGCATGGTTACAATACTTCAGTTTAAAATAGCATGGTTGCAAGTGCTAAAGTTGGAAATAGTATGGTTGTAAGTGCTTCAGTTCAAAATAGCATGGTTGCAAGAGTTAGTGCTTCGGTTTAAAATAGCACAGTTGCAATGTTTCAGTTAAAAATAGCACGGTTGCAAATGCTCCAGCTTTAAATAGCATGGTTGAAAATGCTTCAGTTTAAAATATCACAGCTGCAAGTGCTTCAGTTTAAAATAGCATGGTTTCAAGTGATTCAGTTTAAAATCGCATGGCTGCAATATTTCAGCTTAAAATAGTACGGTTACAATACTTCATAGCATGATTTCAATACTTCAGTTAAAAATAGCGTGATTGCAAAGCTTTAGTGCAAGTGCATCAGTTAAAAATAGCATGGTTGCAAATGCTAGTGCTTCAGTTTAAAATAACATGGTTTCAAGTTCCTCAGTTTATAATAGCATGGATTCAAATTCTTCAGTTTAAAATAGCATGGTTGCAGTCTTTAGTTCAAAATAGTATTATTTCAAGATCTTCAGTTTAATATAACATGATTACATTGGTTTCTGTTTAAAATAGCATGGTTACAAGTGCTTCACTTTAAAATAGCATGGTTACAAGATCTTCAGTGTAAAATAACATTGGTCTCTGCTTAAAATAACATGGTTGCAAGTGCTTCAGTTTAAAATAGCATGGATACAAGATCTTCAATTTCAAATAATATGATTTCTATGATTATTTTAAAATAACATAGTTACAAGCTTTTCAACTTAAAATAATATGGTTACAAGTTTTACAGTTTAAAATAGCATGGTTGCAATGATTCAGTTTATAATAGCATATTTGTAAGCGCTTTATTTTAAAATAACATGGTTTCAAGTGCTTCATTTTAAAATAACATTATTACAAGTTGTTCAGTTTTAAATAATTTGAATAATTAATCCTTATCTCAAAAATTTAGAATCGTAACTCAGATGTATCTTATATAGAAATTACGTGTTAGCCCCATGAAGAGTCTCCTTGATTTTTTAGATATTACTAACGTAGAATGATAATAAAGAACCCCACCCATCCACCACACTTATTTTTGAATGAAACCATGAATTTCTAGAAGCTCTGTCTGTAGGTCTATCACGATGTGTTCGAAATAAATTTTTCATTGCTAAAGAAGCTGAATGCTCGCATCTATAAAAAAAATCCATTTTTTCTGATTTTTTAGCCTTTTGAGCGATTGTTACAAGTTAACACATGATTGATTAGGCAATAAAATTCAAGCAAGTTTTTAAAAGAAATTTTTACAATGAAGCAGATTTCAATTAGCGATGCATTCATTCTGAGTCTGTAGAATGGTTACTTTTCTATTTTTAAAATAAAATATGCAGAAAAAAACCCCTAAAAATCTAAGCAAGTTTCAAAGAATAGAAAAAAATGGTAATAAAAGGCTGGAATCAAATAACTATCAGATTCAAGCCTCAACAATTTAGAATGGTTTCACTTAAATTTGAATTTCGTTTTATATGAACCCTTTTTCAAATATTGATAAATTTTCTTATAAAATTTGAAGCAGTGACATTTACATGGAGTGTGCCAATCTCATTGTACACACGAAAAGAATCAAATTAAATAATGTCCTGATTTCTTTAAGATACACCCCATCATCACTAAAAATTCAATTCTCACCGGAAACGAATAAATCATCTAAATATTTCATGCCTCAGCACATTATTCTTCTCTTAACTTTCATTCACCCCTAATATTTGCCTACCTAACTAATCTTTCTATGCATAAATTCATAACCAATATTAGTACACGCTATAAAAAAAAACATCCCTCCATCAATTACTTCATGAACAATTGCCTTCACCCACTCTAGCACTATCTCCTAAACCTACTATCATATATTGGTTTTAGTCAGCTAACGTTTTCCCTAATTTTCCATGTGACTTTTACAGGAACCGGTGAAGAGGCAAAATAGTTCCTTCACAATTCTCTCTTACATCTTTATCACCCCTGCGCATGTATTCTTTTTTATTAAGAATTATTGAAAACATTTTTTCCAATCTATTTTTATTAAGAATTATTGAAAACATTTTTTCCAATCTTTTTTTTTTATAAGAATCATTGAAAATAGTCTGTTTAAATCTTTTCTTATTAAGAATTATTGAAAACACTTTTTCAATTTTTTCTATTGAGAATTATGAAAACATCTTTTCCAATCATTTTTATTTTAAGAATTATTAAAAAACACTAATTCCAATCTTTCTTTCTATTAAGAATTATGGAAAACAGCTTTTTCAAATCTTTTTTTTATGAAGAATTATTGAAACATTGTTTCCAATCATTCTTTTTATTAATGATTATTGAAAACATTTGAAAATATAAAATTTCACATAAAACAATTTATTTCTACAATTTTCTTATTAAAATTGCAAATACAGACCAATTGTGTTATTTTTATTCATATAATTTTGTTATTTTATTGTATATTTTTAATAATATCCTTCTTTATATTTCATTTTAATAAATCGCTTCAAGATACAAATACTGAATAATAAAAAAAGTTAAATTAGGGAAGACATAAGCTGACTATAATCCATATATTTTGCTTGAAATTGGTTGAATCGTGTAAAATGTACTCAGATCCGTTTCATTTACTGATAGATAGACTATTCTATTAACTTACTAGAAACTAAAAGATGCATTGTATGCACTGTCTGCAATTTTAAATTTGAAAAAAAAAAGCACATACGTACTTTAGGCTGCTTTACTTTATATACATAAAAATAAAAACTGGGAGTGGAAATAAGACTATGAATATGTCAGTGTGTCAATGGAACTTTGAGATCAAAATAACAATAAACATGCACTGTATAGGTTTATAATAATAATGAAAATGTTCACACTAAACAATAACACTCATCGAAGATGGCTTTTACTATATTCAAGAAACCCTGGTGTTGCTCAGAATTGAATGAGGAAGCCTATTGTTTTCTGCCTTCACTCCATAACACAATATTACATTTTTATTCCTATTTTTGACATTTTATTCTATTTTTGATGATTTAATTTTTGGTGTGGAGCTAAAGAATAAATTCAGTGTCGATTTGGCGAAAAGGGGTGGAAGTACACTGACATTTATTGAAATTATTTTTCATAATTTTATAATTTCAACCTCAAATTACATTTCGTGTTTCCCAAGAAAGAATTTCTTTTCTTTTTTTTTACCTATCCAAGCCCTAAAACATATTATCATTTCTATTTTTTTTTTTTTTAATTTCTATAATTTTCAAGTTATAAATAAAATAAAACTTATTTTCTGGAGGTTAAATATTATATATTCCAACAAGTCGCCCAATGTTGCCTGGTCATAAGATACGCATGAATATTATATCTTAATTAATACAGAAAATGAGACATGTGCATGCGAGTATTATGTTTTTTTTTCTAAACAGTTCACTTCTTGTAAGTTAAAAAGAAAAAAAAAATTGAGCTGAGATCGAAACCAAACCTAAACACAGGGAGTCAAGTACGATAACCACTAGACCAGCTTGACACCATCTTTACAAAGTGTTTTCAAACCTACTTATTCTTAACATGAAGAAGCCGTAATGTTTCACGGCTGCGCATTCCTGAATAAGTTGACAAACAGATAAAAATCCGATGACTCCCAAGTACCAATTTTTCAATTTTTACTCCTTAGCAGCCCTTTTTTCCGGATGAAAACCGATTAAAAAGTTTTCCACATGTCTGAATAATCTAATCCAAATTTCAAGTTTATAGATAAAAAATTCGTTGAGTATATCGGTTGAGAAGTATCCTCACACATATACACATTCTTACTTTTATAGATATATAGATTATCATATAATCTATTTTGTGTACATAATTGTTTCTGTATTTATTTTAACAATGTTCAATAAATGGGCAGAGGATATGTTTCTGACAAGATACAGAAAATTTTATATTTCACTTACAGAGATACCCAGGCTCACATATGATTCAATCTTGCTAAAAGCATATTTCTATACAACTACATCTTTTATTTTTATATTTTGTGTACAGAAAGTTGTTAGTTGAAACAGATCATTGGTACCGTCGGTTTCAAGCCCAATAATAAGGCCCGTTTAAGGTATCCTTATCAAGCTCTCTTCAGCCAATATTCGTCAGGTTATGGTAAATACCTATTGTAATACTCATTCCCCTGTAGTAGTGTGGGTGGAGAAGGATTTTTTTTTTTTTTTATCCTTACCGATACTTGTTTCACAAACAACACTGAAAGTGGGTCTCAAAGTATCAATCAACTTTCACTTTATTTCATTCTTTTTTCTTTCTATTATAATGAATCAGTTGCTAGAGAAATAGAGGGTTCTGTCAAAGTGAGAGAGAGAGAGAGAGAGAGAGAGAGAGAACAGTCAAAGCGAAAGGTAGAGAGAAAAAACACATGGCAGGAGTTGTCAATGGCAGCAACTGGATGGGGAGAGAGAGAGAGAGAGAGAGAGAGAGAGAGAGAGAGAGAGAGAGAGAGAGAGAGAGAGAGAGAAGTTCAAAGGCGTTATGGAGACTTTTTTTTTTTAACTCTTCTATTTAATTGTCCCTCTCCCACCGGGAAAGACCAAGAAGTAGTATATGTTTGTTTTTATTATTTCATCACAGTAAATAAAGGGCATGAATTTTAAAATAGCTCACAACAAAAGAAGAAAAGAAAAAAAAATTAATGAACAGATTACAATTTGTCATTAAATTTCAATTTTTTCTATTGCCTTTTTTTTATTCGCCCAAAACAGGGCATGTTATCAATCAAGTGTAAGATGCTACCGTGATAGGGACCAGATTTATAGAGTGCAACCTAGATGGGGAGTTCGGTAGCAAGAGTTTTGTTCACATTACAGTTAAATTTCTGCACGTTTATATGATCGGGGAAACAGGGAGCAAGAAGGGAATTCTAAAGGGAAACGATATGGGGAAAAAAGCTCTTATAGAAGAAAACCTTCTCGCATCTATGGGCTTCTACAGTAAAGAATTGCGATTTTGCTGTTAGTCAGGTGGGTCAGGGTTATTTGTCTTGAAGAAGATAAATGCAGTAAATTCATTACAGCACATTCAGTAGAAATACTTGTAAAGCAAGCACAGGGATGCAGCACTACAGCGATGCAATGGAGGCTAGAGTTTGGCCACCAGTGCAGGACCTATTAGATAAAAAAAAAAATCTAATTTTCGCCGTATCCAAGAACTAGTCGTTGATGCGCCAGCCCAGATGTGGCGACAGTACTTCACACATGGGTGGATGGTGGCTTTATAGATATATAGAATATTGGCAGGTATGAGAATTTTTCTAGCCTAGCAAAGGGAAGCTACATTCTTTGCAATATTTTGAAGTTATTAGTCCGGGAAATGCCAGGCTTTATTGCTAGTGACTAATAATTATATCAAGAAGAGAAAAAGATGGAGACGATTGATCCGATTCACTAAAATGGCAGTTCAAAACGATTGTAAGCTTCTTAAGTGCCAGCCACTTGTGTGGAAAATACAAATTGAATAACTTAGAGAAAGAATCGAGGAATCGGTAAAAGCTGAAGACTTCCACTCAAACATCAGAAATGGTGCCAAGAAAAGAGAAAAAAAGAAATGGCGCTAAGAACGGAATGAATTCTTTTCTATTTATTGATCCAAAAAATCACGAGAAAAGTTGAGAAGAAGAAGAAGAATCCAGCAATGACATGGATTGATTACCAAAAAATACAAAAATACGCAAGAATGGATATTTCATGTGCATGTTTACCAATGAAAATGGCATTTCCAAGTTAAGCGTAAAGGAACAACAGATCGATCAGCTTGGAAAGATGCATGAATGCATCTAAAATGTTATTTCGAACTCAAACGTTACAGACAAAATATACTATTTTAAACGCGAACGTTATAGACTGACGAAAAGGCTATTTCTAACTGAAGCATCATAATCAAAAATGCTATTTCAGACTCAAGCTTTACTGTAAAGTTTGGTATCACACAAAATGCTATTTTAAACTTCATCAGTACAAGTACATTTTTATCACTTTCTCCCACGTTTTCTTTGATCATCTATGTATATAAAAGACAAAACGGCCACGCGCGTTTTTGTATGTCCATTAAAGGCTTTTTTCGCCGGAGTCCCGGGGGGGGGGAGGGAGGTTACTATATTTTAGAACTTTTTATATACTCCCTAGATTGTAATATCTATGATTTGCAAACGGAGATTGTCTGTATCTTTTATTTGAGTGACTTTTACAAAATTCACTCTATTCCATTCTGTTGCCTGTTTGTTTGTATAAAAGCGAAATTAATCGAAAGTAAAGCCATCAGTGGCCTTTCTTACCGTGACATCTTGAAACCAATTAGCTTTGATCAATGTGGGGAAACTTCTTCATATCTGCCAATTGCTATTCATTTGATTGTTCCCCTTTTTCGGGGAAGCTTGGTTTCCCCAACATCGTGGGGAAACCAAGCTTCATTTCTGCGCCTGCGTATTCACTTAGCAAGTCAACTTTTTTATTGACATCGCTAAATTTGAACGATTTTCACTTCCTATAATCTCGTAGCATAGCGGTAAGATCTCACGTTTTCTTTCACTTTCTTTTCCGCCTTCGCGTCACCACATCACGGGTTCCAGCCTGCCTGACTGCTAACACTTTTTTCCTTTTACACCTCCAAACACCTGCGCAACACCGGGGTACCCCCACGCTAGTCTACAATATAAAAGGCAAAATGTGTATGTGTATGCGTTTGTATGTCTGCCAAAAACTTTCGACACATGCGACGAAAACTGACAAAATGGGTACCGTTTGAAAGATCAGTCTCTCAGAGAAATGTCCAAAAATTAGCCAAAAAGATTAATTCTTTGATCATAAGCTGGGCCATTTTTTAGAAGAAGGGAGTCAGTTTTTGCAAAGTCATCATACGCCTTGCAATTACTAAGCTTATTTTGGATGCCACCGATGTTATATGTCGCAGTAGGCATGGTGTCTAAGTAGTTGGCTTTTTTTTTTACCTTCTTTTCCTGAATTACAGGTTCGAGCCTACCTGTTTACTACTTTTTTTTTCAACACACCTCTCTCCACCTGGGCTGTCTACTGTGTCTAATTTTTTTTTCAATATCCTTACTACACCACCTCTCCACACCCAGACAACGCCGGGTACCCCTGCTAGTCCTCTATAAAGTGAACTAATAACCTCAATGTTTTTCCATATAACCCAAGAACCAAGAACTCTCATTTCTTCTTTCAACATGGCCATACAATCAAAGTATTTTGGACACATCTTTCTATACTGTTCATATTTAATATTCCTCTTTAAGACTCATATTACAACTCCGTTGCATTATTCTCATATCATTTCTCTCCACTGCCCTCAATCCTCAATTGCCAGATTCCACTTTCATAAATCATACTTTGTACACATGCTTGGTAGAAATTTCCCTTGGTTGACAATTGTAACGTTCTGCTTGTTAGTGATGACAGAGGTTCCCTGAACTTACTCTATCCAGTTCTAGCTCTTGCAATCACATTTGTACCTACTCCACCCTGTGCTCCAATAGTATTACTAAGATAACAAACCTTCTGAACAACCTCAATAACTTCGCCATCCAGATATACTACCTCTGCATCCGAGTTCTCATTCACCTCTATTCGCTTACACTTCTTTATCATCCTCTTTTAACCTACCAGTAATTCCAGTGCATTTCATGTGTAGCCAATGCTTGCAAATACTACAAAAAACTGAACTGCACTCGATTCCATTTCAATAAACTTTCTACTCTCTGAGAGCTTTCCAACACTACAACCACCGATCATCAGTTTGATTTTAGTAACATTGACTCTCAAACCGTTACTTTTCATAACATTATTCCAAGTCTTTAACTTAACAAGTAAGTCTTTCATTGTTTCAGAAACAAGTACGAAATCATCAGCATACAACATCTCTTCTGGACAATTTATGCGAAACTCATTGGACAATGCTTCTAAGGCAGAAATATATACCGATGAAAATGTTATTACTAACTAGCGAGGGGAGGAGGCACCCGGCTTTGCCCGGGCGTAAAATACACTTAAATATGATATTTTAATTTGTCCAGATTTCATATATATTATTATAGAGTCGTGATTTCAAAAGTAAAAAAAAAAGTATTTGGGTTCCATCAGCTAGAATCAAAATCAAAACTGTAACATTCAAAGCTGGTGACGTTACCACTGTACCAATGTGACACGCATATGAAGTGATTAAAAATGAAAAATAAACTGATATGAATGTACATACTGTTTAATGATTTTTTTTTCAATTTTGACCTCTTAAAAACAATTTTTACCGGTTAAAGATCCATAACAGAATGGCCCGTAAAAAATCGAATCATTTGAGGCCCCCTAGCACTGCTCTGCGACTTTTAGTTTCTGAAGAGATAGACTTTGAAAATATGGAGGCAGACAGACAAATAGCCGTTTATATATTAGATTATTCAGTAAATGCGATTCTTCTGTCTTTGTGGAAATACTAATTAAACTTAAGCTTGGCAGATTGACAAAGATGCTATTTCAAACTTAAGTTTGTTAAACAGGAGAAAATGTTATTTCAAACTTAAGTTGGCTAAACAGAAGAAAATGTTATTTCAAACTTAAGTTGGCTAAACAGAAGAAAATGTTATTTCAAACTTAAGTTTGCTAAACAGAAGAAAATGTTATTTCAAACTTAAGTTGGCTAAACAGAAGAAAATGTTATTTCAAACTTAAGTTTGCTAAACAGAAGAAAATGTTATTTCAAACTTAAGTTTTCTAAACAGAAGAAAATGTTATTTCAAACTTAAGTTTGCTAAACAGAAGAAAATGTTATTTCAAACTTAAGTTTGCTAAACAGAAGAAAATGTTATTTCAAACTTAAGTTTGCTAAACAGAAGAAAATGTTATTTCAAACTTAAGTTTGCTAAACAGAAGAAAATGTTATTTCAAACTTAAGTTTGCTAAACAGAAGAAAATGTTATTTCAAACTTAAGTTGGCTAAACAGAAGAAAATGTTATTTAAAACTTAAGTTTGCTAAACAGAAGAAAATGTTATTTCAAACTTAAGTTGGCTAAACAGAAGAAAATGTTATTTCAAACTTAAGTTTGCTAAACAGAAGAAAATGTTATTTCAAACTTAAGTTTGCTAAACAGAAGAAAATGTTATTTCAAACTTAAGTTTGCTAAACAGAAGAAAATGTTATTTCAAACTTAAGTTGGCTAAACAGAAGAAAATGTTATTTCAAACTTAAGTTTGCTAAACAGAAGAAAATGTTAGTTCAAACTAAAGCAGAATAATTTGACGAAAATTATTTTTCAAACATAATTATGAGAGATTGACCATTGGTCTTTCTTTCTAATTGAATATTTATAGGAGTTTATACATTGGATCCACTGCTTTTTCTGATCCTTATAAGATCGGTTCAGATGTTATTGGGTGCAGGGGGGTTTAACCCTTCGCTATCCTAGAATTTATAGTAAGGCAAAACTTTCTCACACCTGGAGCTATTCTCTATTTGTATAAATATACTATCAGACCTTGTGTGGAATACTGTTGTTATATTTGAATCTCTGTCCCACTTTTGGGTTCTTGATAAGACTCAGAAGCATATTTGGAATTTAGTCTCATCCTTTCTTCTTGTTTGTATCCTCTCTTTTCCAAACGTGATGTTGCATGTTGCTAGTTTGCATCTCTTTTTATAAGTACTATTACATCATGTGTTCATTAGAACAGTCTGGTTTATTCCCGGCTTCCTTCGTTCCAGCTCGTTTGACACATTAATATAGTGGTCTTCATTAATTTGCCGTTCAGATACCTCATTATAACATCTCTTCATATTCTAGTAACTTCCTTTCAAGAACTGCAGGCAGGTTGAATTCTTTTACTACTGACTGTTTTCCTCCTATCATGCTCAATAGGTATCTCATGTCTTTGCGTTAATCATCTTTCGTTTTTTTTATCCCTTTAGATTAAATGGTTTTATGACTTGTCTGGAGCGACATCCATAAAGAAAAAAAAACATGAAAAAATGCTATTTGAAAAGAACACTAACAAACTGAATAATAAAATATAATAAAAAAGCTTGGGTACATCTAAGATAAGATACGTCCATTCAACTTGAGATAACCATAGAAAATATTAAAGATTGGTGGATGGACAAAAAAAAAAAGATGTGAAGGCGTATCTAAATATTAAAAATTATGTGTTTCTATGTAATTTTCTGCTTCGAATTCTGTATTAATCAATTACAGAACAATAATGGCTTCCCAAGCCTCCTGAGAGATATGATCGACACGTAAGATTATTTGCTTTTAATAGGATTTTATGAATTCTCATATGGACACGCCAACGCACATGCTGTTTGGCAATAGAATTTACTTTATTAAATTTTATGATGAATTATTGCTCTGCTTTGTGTTTTTGTTTGCAAACAAAAAATCAAACGTGGACATTTTCTTTCTGTTTTTGAAATACATGATTCTTTTTATTTATCGGCTTGTTGGGACTCTTTGGCCATTTTATATTTTAACAAAAATTCCTATGCCAATCTTTAATCTTATAAGTAAAGTAAAACTGATCCACCCTGCAATTTTGTGAATAATAAACTTACTTCAATAATTTATGGCAAATATTGGCCCGTGTTGTCAAAAACAATAATTATATTTTCAATTCATTTCATCGATTTTTTAAATTTAAGCAAGGAAGGTGGTGGAGTTCTTACTTTCAGGGACATAGTTTTTTTTTTTTCGATATTCATGAGTAAAACAAGAGCAAAAGGAATTTTTATTTGTGCTACTTTTTACTCGTTTTTTTATTGCCTTTGGCTGACTGACATTCACACACACACACACACATATATATATATATATATATATATATATATATATATATATATATATATACACACTAGCAGGATGCCCGACCTTTCCCGGTCGTAGGATATCCTTAAATATAATATTTTAATTCATGCAGATTACGTATTTATTGTTATAGAGACAATTTGTTATTGATTATTATATCTAATAGTGAGATCAAAACTAAAAAAATACATATATGACTTGGGTGCTATCAACTAGAGTCGAAACAAAAACATATATCTATCCACTCTCTTACCTTAACCTCTGAGCCATGCCCATACGCACACACACACATATATATATATATATATATATATATATATATATATATATATATATATATATTATGTTTACAAACAAAAACAAAACAATAATTCATTATAAATTTTAATAAAGTAAATTCTATTGTCGACAAAAACAACACGACAGAAAAGAATAGACATCCATAGAAACAATTTATTTCAATAAGCATTTAATTTATAGAATAAAAAATAAAAAATTAATGGTTACAAATTTAATAACTAATACTTGGTTGACATTTACTTTGCTGTTTTTAAAGCTAAGACCTTTCTAGGCATGGTATTGATCAGTTGACGAATGTCATTTTGAGGAATTTTTTGCCATGTCTGATGTAATAATGTTGTATTGTCTATTTATAAAGGATTGAGTGTTTAATTATCTTACCAGAGTTTATGTCGTTGTGTATGTGATCGTCTAGTGGTCTTTCTATTACATATGTTCATATGCTGTTAAGTGTGAATATGTGTGTGACATGTCCTGTATCTTCAACATACCTTCTGCCATTTTGTTGGTCCATCTGGAAATTCTCGTCTGGGAGGGAGACTTGATACCTGTTTTTGGGGATGAAGATTTATTTCACTCCAAGACAAGAAATTGGTTCTATAGTTTTTTTATTCACCTTCCAGTTTGTTCACAGAAGATTGGAAAGTGAATTTGGCCTGTGTTGTTTCTTTTTCTAGGTCTTATTTCTACCATGTCAGCTTTCGTCCCCCCCCCCCAGCGAAGGGGAGGACACACCAGCGAAGCCGTCCGCTCTCTTCCAAGTCCCAACCAAATCTCCTCGATTCAGCTAACCTGATCACATGACTCACATGCAATCCAATCAGCTGATCTTGACTTCCAGTCAACGTGTCTACACTATAATTCACATTCTCTCTCTCTCTCTCTCTCTCTCTCTCTCTCTCTCTATCCATTCTCTAACAAGAATACTAAAAGTTCAAGCTTAGAAGATGGCTTTATTTTCTTTTTTCAAAGGTTTTTGTCTAATATACCACAAAAGTTTTCAAATGGATTCATTTCCGGAAATTGACTTGGCCATGGAAGTTTATTAATGCAATGTTGTGTCGCCCTAGCAGAGTGACAAGGAGCTCTGTATTCCATAAATAGGGATTTTACTAGGTTCATTTTACCACTTGAGAATATCAGTAGGAGTCCTTCATGTAATATTGAAACATATTTAGCAGAATTGATGTTTCCTTAACACTCCACCAGGTCTGAGCGGCCATAATTCCAAATTGCACCTCATACTATAACCGAGAAAGCCCCATGTTTCAGCATTGGCTGCAGTCTTTTTATGTCAAACTTTTTCTAAGGAGGCCTCGATTCATCAGAAAAAATAACATTGGTCTAAAAGGTCATAGGTCTCTCCACCATCGCACGAGCCCAATCTTTTCTGTGCTTGTTATTGGCAGGACAAAGAAGAGGCTTCCTTCTCAGAGCTTTAACATTGTACCTATTTACTATGCCTCCCCACGGGACAGAGTTAGACACCAGGGTCGTTTTTTAATGTGGAGAAAAGGTGCAAAAATAAAAATCGTCTCAGTCGTGAAGGATTTCTCTTCCACCGAAAGAGAACAAGAAATAGAAGTGCAGCATCTGAAGAACAGATACTACACTTTGATATTGTAGTCCAGCTTGTGAAGATATCTAATAGCTGTTCTGGGACTGATACCAGCTTGTTTTGCAATGGCAGAGGCTTTGCAGGAAGGATCCTCTTCAACATTCCTTTTCACAAGACGTAAAGTTCTTTCAGAGGGACCTAGATGAGGTTTTGTGCACCCTTTGTCCTCTCTTGTGAATTGTATGATCGCTCTATTAACAGTAGAAAGAGGTATTGAAAATTTTTCTGCTAGTTTACATTGACTAAGACCACCTTCATGTTGATCCATGATTTGTCCTCGCAGAAATTCTTATAGGTCTGATGCTCCGTTGGTTCGTGGCATGCTTTAATGTTGTTAGATGCAATTTTAATGAGATACTCTAAGTTATTTAAGCACTATTTTTATCTATAAATATAAATAAGCATATTAATCTTTGGAAAAATATTTATTTTAGTGTTTATTCTTTTCTGTCACGTCACATCCCTCTCACTCTCTCTCTCATTATAATTATATATATATATATATATATATATATATATATATATATATATATATATATATATATATATATATAAAGAACTTTATCTATATGTGGAGATGTAGTGTTGACGCAATCACATAGACACATTGGTCTCTTTTCCTTTTTTTTCTAAATCTCAAACAAGGCATATTGCCATTTGGCCACAAAAGGCTACTATTTGAGATTATGCCTACAGGGAAACTATGTAGGAAGTTGAGCAGAAAGATCTCGGTTTGCATTGTATATAAATTTCTGCAGATAGTACAGTCAAGGAAGCAAGATACAGAGAGTGAATTTTAAACTCTATCAGTTAAAAAAAAAAAAACTATTAGAGTGGAAAGTTTTCCAGCATCTAGCGACCTTTAAAGTGCAGGGGTATAATTTTGCTGCTTGCCAATGTAGTCGAGGGTATTTACACCAACAGAGGCACAAGTGTTGCGAGTTCATCAGAGCACATTCCATTAAATTATTCGTAAAAAAAAGGAGATCATTGCAGCAATGTTGGAGCTTGCTTAACAATGCAGGACCTATTAGGCGTTTTTTTTTTTTTTTTAACCCTGTCTAAGAGAGAGAGAGAGAGAGAGAGACTAGTGTTAGATGTACCAGCCCATCCGTGGCAACAATACTCCATGCATGGACGAATGGTGGCTTTGTAGGGATACAGAATGCTGGTAGATGTGAGTATTTTTCTAGTACAGTAGATAGAGCCCACTTTCTTTTACAGCAGTCTTGGCAATGTCTTTTTATTAGATCACTAAAGTTAAGTAATAATGAGGCTGATCAGTACAAAAGTGAATGACCATTTGGGAATATCAACCACTAGGAGATCAGTAATATCTCTCTGCAAAACCTAATGTTATCAAAATCTTGAGGAATAAAGCTGGCTCAACCCACCCAGAGTGAAAGCCTTCCAAGTAAGAAAAGGGTGCTACATTTAAGTATTCTTTCACGAGTTTGTTTTAAGAGATTAAACTCTAAAATAGAATGAATAATTTAAGAACTTTCAAATCTATTTTCTGCAATTTTATGAAAATCCAATATCATTAAATATCATTGCTTTTCTGAAGCCATAAATCAGTAACATGAAACCTAATTTGATACAAATTTTATTTTCAAAGGCAACCATGACCAGAAAGCACAAAAATAGAGTAATCCGATAAAATAATCATCATGCTATGTAAAATAATGAATCCTGATACGAAAATTACTAGAATATATATATTTATTATATCCCTGGGAATCTCTTCTTTTAATCAATAGTGCCATTCAAAATTTTAACAGCAAAAAAAAAAGAAAATAAAATAAAATAAATAAATAAATAATAAATAATAATAATAATAATAATAATAATAATAATAATAATTTTATGTATATCAGGCACTTAGCTTGACGATTCTCTACTGGGGATGAAAGGTGGATTCTTTTGTGTAACTTAATTGTTATAAATATAATTTCATACTACTACTAAGCTCTACTTACGTATTGAGCACTGTTGAAGTAGGTACTGAACATCTAGACTTATTATATCACCTTATAATATTATACATATGTATTCATGAAATAATAATAATCATATATTTATATATAGGTATATATATATAGGTATGCATGTATACTAAAAGAATACTTGTTCCAGTATAGGTAAAATTAATTCCCTGAACAAAATGTTTTGTACCGCATCTATATCCTCTTAAAAATAAAAAAAATAACACATTTCGTAATGTCTAATGTGGTATTCACCCTGAACGGGCATCTGGCTTCTATCGAAAGTGGAAGTTTCAAGGGAATATCAAATTCATATGTGATCCTGAACCGCACGTATATTCTGATCAAGGAAAATGACATACAATGTCTAGTATTCTCAAATGGTCACTCATCTTCTACTGGCAAAGCTCAACGTTTCTTAACTCTGTTGATCTAATGAGAACCATTGTATCAACAAAATTATAATAATTATACCACATATTTTTATGACATGTTTTGAAGATGTAGTTAAGATATGATGATATAAAAACTTATTCAAGAACATACTAATTTGGACCAAAGCCTATCATTTTTTTTTTTTTTTACATAGGCATCACCACATTATCAAGGCCAAGAGGCCACTCAAGGATAAGGGTTAAAGAGTGTACAGTAGAAATTGGACATTATAGTAATCATTAGTAATGAAAATTTGGTAAAGTTGATAACTTATATGGAACGGCTCATCAAGAACTTATTTACGTTAGACTTGAAGACAACCATATTGTAGTCAGCCGGAAAGCAGGAAAACGGAAGACAATTCCACAGGTGTGCAGTTCTAAGAAAAAACCTTTGTTCATGGAATCTACGTTTAGGTTTAGGCACAGATAAAGAGTGGGGGGAATTATTGATAGTGTTTACAGCTAGACGAGTGTTTCTTGTGAAAGTTTGGCGAGGGGGGACCATAGATTGAAGCTCATTCGAACACTTTCCATGAAAATAACGATACATCAGAGACAAACTCGCAACATCTCTTCTGTGAGATAAAGGTTGTAAGGAAGAGAAAAGGACATCTCCTACGAGGCTAGTTGAAAATATCTAACATTTAAGGAGTCTTTTCAGAAAATCTTTCTTAATTAATCTATAACGACTATGGATGAAATTTAATATAAATCTGAAATATCTGAATTTTTAAATGAGAGGTTGTGTATATAATATGAACCTAAAAGACATCTACAATACTTGAAAGAAACTGCAATTTAGGGAATATTTTTTAATTGGTGTTTACATTTTAATACGTTTTGTTGAATCAAAATCATGTAATGGAATGTGATCAAAATTGAAACAAGTATTATCTGTTGAATTTATTCTTCATACACAAAAGTGATACAAAACTGTTGTTGTTGAAGAATGAATTTTACTCTAGTGTATCTATCTATCCATTTATATATAGAGAGAGTAAGGAAAAATAATAGTCAATAAAAATAAAATGCTAATAATATATATTAGGCATGCGTTCTGGTGCTGTTCTGTTTTCGGCGATAAATTGAAGATGTTTAAACTGACAAATAGACGGTCGTAAGGATTGATAATTGTTTCCGGAAATGAAAAGTGAGATAATGTGATATGTTCAAAATTAAACTGAAAAAAAAAAAATGATGAAAAAATTTGAAAAACATTTCATCTCCCCTGTTTGTAAATAGGATACAATTATGAATATCACCAGTATCAAATAATCCTTACACACTGAAATTTACTTTATGTATGAAAATAAAAGAGGAGAGGGTATAACAGAAAAATTGATATGTATTTGATATAAATATAAAAGAGAATAATATAAAGAAATTCAAAATAAGATAATGGAAGTTTGGAATCAAGTTTCCCCTTGCTGTTATTTCAGATCATTTCAAATCATATTAGCAAGTTTTAGTTTCCCCTCCATCAAGGCCAGAGGTTTTGGGGAATATATATATATATATATATATATATATATATATATATATATATATATATATATATAAGAAAAAAAACAGCAAAAAATATCTTCAATAAAAGACATTTTTAAACTTGAAAAAGCATTGCTAAAAGCAGAATTTTTTTATTTCACAAGAAGCTATTTTCTAACCCAATTTTAATTTAAAAAAATCTTGTCCTTACATCAAATCAAGAGAAAAGAAAAACGAGAAAATCATGAAGAAGAAAAAATTTATTGTTAAAAGATTTTATAAATTTCTCAAGCTTGAAGCGTTTTTCAATAAAAAATAAAAACGATAAAGAAGACATTGAGATGATCTGTTGCTGAATGACTCGTCTATGTTGTTGTTGCAATTGTATTCAACCTACTTTTTTTATTAATAGTCACCGCTTATTAAGGCTCAAAGGCCACTCGAGAATAAAGGTTAATGAGTGTCAGCTGGGCAGCGAGACAACACCATGATGATGCGTAATTTGGCAGAATCCAATCAACCAAAAGGGTGGCTCAACAAAAATTTGTTCATATTGAACTTGAAAACAACAATGTTGTAGTCACTCGGAAAGCGGTCCCACTGTATTTGTTCCACAGTCAGGTAGTTCTTGAAATGAAACTATGCACATGGAAGTTTCATTTAATTTTAGGCACAGAGAAAGAAAGGAAAATTATTGAGAGTTGTTGGAGTAAGATGAGTTTTTGCTGTGAATGTTGTACAGGGGGGAGCATAGATTGCCATGAAATTAACAATAGAGTAGAGAAAGACTAGCCACATCTTAACCCATGATAGCCTACCCAGCAGTTTTGGTCATGGTTGCCTATGGTTAGTCAAATTACGATCCCACCATTGAAGACCAACAATCTGTGCACATGAGAGCTCAGCCAAGTCCTCCTTGATGATTTTTGCCTATGTTCTCAGCTTTCCATCAATATGTTTGTACCAGCCAGGCAGAGAGAGGATTCTCTCCGTCTTTGACCATGTGTCACATCTTCTTGCAGTGGGAACAAGGACAGAAATCCATCATTAGAGCTGGACCAAGATATTTCACCAAACGAATGTGGTCGAACACTTTGACTGAGATCTGTCATTTCAGCTCTAATGATGCCTTTGTGTCCTTATCTATATATTAATAGGATAGCGTGTGTGTTATTTATTTTGTGTGTCACGTTTACATCCGAGTGACTGTTGTTTAATTGTTATGAACTTCCGTTTCTTGTTAGAAATAATTTTACCAAGAATTCTTCATAAGTTTTGGTTTCGGTTTCAATTGTAGCTGATGGTACTCAAGTCATTTATTTTTATAAATTTTATCAAGAATTCTTCATAAGTTTTGGTTTCGGTATCGATAGCTGAAGGAACTCAAGTTATATATATATATATATATATATATATATATATATATATATATATATATATATATGATAAGTTTTGGGTTTCGGTTTCGATTCAAGCTGATGCACCCAAGTCATATGGATATATTTTTGAAGTCGCAACTTTATAATATATAAAAATCGATAGAACATTAACTCTATAATAATATATGCGAAATCTGCATAAATTAAAATATCATATTTAAGTGTACTTTACAACCGGGCTATGCCGGGCGTCCCTGGTAGCTTAGATAAATACATTTGCAGTTTGAACAAAAGTGTTACAATAATATCAGAGTGTCTCCATTTACGCTGAGCATCTACAGAATTCCAACATCAATATATTATATATGAATAAGTCCCCTATGGAATTTCCACAGGTTCTGCTAGTTTTTTCCTAATACGTTATTTTGTTTGTCCACATTTCTATAACCCATTTCATATATATGTATATGTAAATATATACAGGGCTCCTTAAGTCTTTGACAGACTATGGATACCCACGAATGCGTGCCTGTGCGTTAAATATCTATGGCAGGAGTGCGCAATCTCCAACGATACCTCTCCTGAGTCGACATTGCTAAATACCAGTGGCAAGCGAAATGTACAGGATGACTGGAAACAAATGCCGAGATAAGCGGAGAGCACATACAGCACCTAGAATTCCCAAATGATCACCCATTTGGTACTAACCAGGCTCAACGTTGCTTAACTTCGGTGATCTGACGTGTCAACGAAATTATGTCGTATATATGTAAATATATATAAAGAATCCAACCACCTTAGCATGCCAAAGTTTTGAAATCACACAACAGTCTTGTGTGCAGCTCCATTTTTTATTCAGTATTACTATCACGCATTCAAATTAGTGAGTTTTAAAAGAGTCAAAATCACACTAGCGTCTTGACCGAATTACAAATAATGATTCCAACCAGACGACGCACAGTGGTCTTTTTGCCTTAGGCAAGTCGAACTTTCATATGTGCGTGTATGTTTTTGTGCATTATATATATATATATATATATATATATATATATATATATATATATATATATATGAATGTGTGTGTGTGTGTGTGTGTGTGTGTGTGTGTGTGTGTGCAAACTCGTGGTTGCAATGTGATTCTAATTTAAAACCGGAAATGAAAAACTTTAATCATTTTAATATGTCCACCAGAGAAAAGTGAAGTACAGATCCTTTTCTTCACCTCTGTCTTCTGTCAGAGTTAATCAAAAGAAAAAAAGAAAAAAAAAATGTTGGAGGGGGTTTATACTCGAGCCTTTCCTTCTCACTATATCTGATATCTCGTTTCCCCTCATCTTTTGTTGAAACGATAATTCTTATCCCAGCAGACCGAAAGAGCTAATAGCTATGCCTCGTTTTATGTCATCAAGTAAAATTCCAAATGGTGAAACCAGTCAAAATTTTGCCTTAATAAGCATTTGGAAATTTAATTGAATTATGGAATGTGAATCTGAGTTTATCTTCACAGACACATGCGACTTTTGCACGCACGCACACACACACACACACACACACACACACACACACACACACACACACAATAACAAAACAACTGTTTCTTTTATAGAATTTTATAGACGATCATCTAACAATATAGAGAGTAGTTTTTGCTTTTTTATGTTACAAAAGAGTCACCATTTATCAAGGCCCGGAGACAACTCGAGGATAAGGTATTAATGAGTGTCAATGGGAAAATGTAGTAATCGTTAGTAGTGGAAATGTAGTAAATTGGATTACATAAGGGGATGGGGAACTTGTTCACGTTGGACTTGAAGACGGCTATATTGTAGTCAGTTGGAAAGCAGAAAAACGGAACAGAGTTTCACAGGCGTGTAGTGCTAAGAAAGAAGTTTTGTTCATTGAATCTACATTTAGGTTCAGGCACAGATAAAGAGTGGGGGGGGGGAAATTATAGATAGTGGTTTCAGCTAGACATGGTATTTTTGTGAAAGTCAGGCCAGGGGGGGACCATAGATTGGAGCTCAGACGAGCACTTGCCATGAAAATAAGGATAAAGCAGAGACAGGCTCACAAAGTCTCTTCTGTGGGAAAGAGGTTGCAGGGAACAGAAAAGGGCATCTTCCGCTATGCTACAAAGTCTATTTTGAACTGTATTATTATATTGGAGTCAAAGTTTTAAAAAAATTGACCTCTCAGCCAATTTTTGATCTAAACATTTGAAATTTTACATAAAGTGTATTCAGACATAAGGTAAGCTTTTTAATCGGTTTTTGGCCGAAAATTTGGCTACCAAGGGTTCAAAGTTCAAAAGATTTTACCTTTGCAGTCTCTAGCAAATCATTCAGCAAATTTGTGGTCTAAACATTTGAAAGTTTACATAAAGGGTATTCAGACAGCATTTTAATCAGTGTTTGGGCGAAAATTTGGCTGCCAAGAGGTCAAAGTTGAAAGAGTTAACCTTTTAAGACTTTATTAAACTCCTCTGCCAATTTTGGGTCTAAACATTTGAAATTTTACCTGGACATGAGTTAAACTTTTTAATATATATAAATACAGTTATAAAATTATAAAGTTATGAACAGTACATAGGGCCCGAGCAATGGTGGCCTGAACTATTAGTAAGTATATATATATATATATATATATATATATATATATATATATATATATATATATATATATATATCTTCTCTGATTGAAAATGTAGTGGGTAGTAGAATTTTTGAAGATCATATCTTATTTATTTCCTGAATTTCAATTTAATGTTTAAATCTCCTAAGTTTCAACTTCAATCTAGAATCAAAATCATGTAATGGATTTTAATCTAAATTTGAAGAAGTATTCTAAATATTAGGTTCAGTATCACTATATGTTGAATTTAATCTTAAAAGTGGTGCAAAATTGTTCAGTTTAGGAAATTAATTTTTCAGAACTGGAGCAAATATATATGTGGGTGTGTGTGTAAGTGCTACAATAGTAACCCGAGTGTTTTTCTTACTATTAGTATTGAATCTATTTACTTTGCTTCCCTACGGAACAGAGTAAGACACCAGAGTTGTTTTTTAACGTGGAGAAACGAACAAAAATTTAAAATTGTCTCAGTCATGAAGAATTTCTCCTCCACTGACAGAGAACAAAAAAAATGAAGTGTAGCATCTGAAGAACAGATACTACACTTTGATTTAGGCCTGAAAGTACTCTCTCATGGTGTTAAAAGCTTCTTTACTTGTTTTCATCCCCCCCCCCTTTTACCTATGCATGAAACAGTAGGCTAGAGTAGACTTGTTGCCCCTTGATTTTGCTGGTGTCCTACTTGGGCATAATTAAATGAGGAATTAGGGAGAGAGAGAAACGGAATGACTTGCTGACTATCTCCTTTGCCTTTTATCTAGGAGCAAAGTGTAGTATTTGTTCTGATTCTACACTTTATCTTTTCTGTTCTTAGACAGTGAAAGAGAAATCCTTCTAGACTGAGTCAATTTTAATTTTTCTCCCAATCTAGGGTGTTCCATATTAGGGAGCTGAATTTTACCCACAGTAAAATCCAATCTTTTGTTGGGAGGCAAGCAGATAGGGAGTTGCTACCCCAACTCCCTACCAATATTTTGGTTATTGTGGCTGATAATAATTCAGGAACCTCGAAAAGTGTGACATATGTGAAAACATTGTTGGAAAGTCCTTGAAAGTTAAGAAATCACTTAAAAGCACATTTCTGCGCCCACCTCTGGCCAAAACATTTGAGGGAACATTGGCGCCAAGTACTTTCTTACCAACCAATTTTAAAAGAGGTGAATAACATACTTAAAATAGAGACCATTTCTTTTAAGTAGTCTGAGTTTTCAATTAAAAATATATATTAATTCTGATTACATCATTATTAATTAATAATGATATAATCATAGTGTTTTCCAGCATAACTGATTTTAATTAGTGTTATATGAAACTGTTTCATTAGTAACATACGAAATCGTATTTTATTAATAAATGATGTATTAACCTAAGTTGTTTTACTGACATATGAAACTTTGTTTCACTAGTGTGACTCAACATGACCAAAGGAAATTCCACGGTTAAATAGAGAAAATATATTTTAATACAATAATTTAAATTTCTGTTAACAAAAAATTACAAAATTAACGACACCATTTCTGTATTTATTATGGCCTATTATCACATGCTAGCAGGACCCGTGGAAATTCCATGGAATGAGAACTATATTTAATCAACAAATATGCTTTGATGAAGCTGATATTTTTCTGGATAGTGTAAAAAATAATTTTCTGTACAGAAAAAAACAATAAAATGCAGCAAATATGATTTTATTTACATTTCTATGAAAATAATATCCATTGTTTTAAATATGAAACTGACCCAAATGATATAAAGTAACAAGTATTAATAAATACTCAGAAAGTAATATTTTGCTACACAGTTCAATACAAATAATAAAATCACATTGTAAGGGGTAATCTTTAATCTATTCCTTCAGTCCAGCACCTCTTGACAGACAATGTTCTTTTTTAGCTCAGTTTCTTTCGAATGTTCCCTTATTTTTTGTTCTTTGTTTTGTTTGTGTTTTGTTTGACTTCAACTTTGGTGAAGAACCATTGCAAATACTATTACAAAAATGATCATATATTATTATTATTATTATTATTATTATTATTATTATTATAATGATATTGGAAAATGAGGAAACATATAAGGAAGGTCGTTTTTATATTCTCGTACAGGGTTGCCAGATTAGCCCTTTAAAAGCATGTTGGATTTGGCCGTTTTCAAAGTGTAACGTACGAACTAAGTAAAGAAAACAGAATCAGAATCTATACTACTATAATTGTTTTTTCTTTTTTTCTGTGCATTGATATTAAAAACCCTTTTTTCTATTTATTGAAAAAGAAAATACAACTTTCTTATACACGGGTTGTGTAATTGTATTCATCTAGCTAATTTGCATATTCTTTTAAACATTCATTTGAATTAATTCACTATTAGTTTTTTTCTGTTTTCTTATGGAATGATCATCTTTAGTTAACTATTACGTGTAATTAGATTCATGCAGATATTTTACATGATTTATACTTGCATAATATTTGCGTAAAAAGTTTATAGTAAACACAAACCTCTTTCTATATATATTAATGTATGCATATATATATCTGTTTAAATAATTTTGTCTACCAAACTCCTCTGTCAGTTTTTGGTCTACAGACATGAAACTTAATATAAGAAACACTCGTCTAGCTGTAAACACTATCAATAATTTCCCCCACTCTTTATCTGTGCCTAAACCTAAACGTAGATTCCATGAACAAAGCTTCTTTCTTAGAACTGCACGCCTGTGGAATTGTCTTCCGTTTTCCTGCTTTCCGGCTGACTACAATATGGTTGTGTTCAAGTCTAAAGTAAATAAGTTCTTGATGAGCCGTTCCATATAAGTTATTAAATTTACCAAATTTTCATTACTAATGATTACTATATTGACCAATTTCTACTGTACACTCTTTAACCCTTATCCTTGAGTGGCCTCTGGGCCTTGATAATGTGGTGATGCCTTTGTAAAAAAAAAAAAAAAAAAAAAAAAAAAAAAGGGTATTTGAACCCATGCAAAACTTTATATTTGGGTTTTAGCTGGGGAAAATCGGGGCAAAAGTGTGAAAATTAAAAAAAATGTAATTTGCCAGGTGAAGGTCGAATGACATCATTATGAATATGCATGTGTAACGTAATAGCTATTGGTTCATGTTTTAATTTTTAGCCTTGCAGCAAACACGTCTTCAGCTCAGGCATTAACGTCAAAGGAAAAAGTAAATCTTAAGCTAAACGTTTAGATTTCAATTCTCGGTGGTGGTGCACGAGTCATTTTTTTTTTTTTTTTAACTTTTTAAATCATTACTATATATTGGGTCCAATATGATATAATAATAAATATGAAATCTTGATTAATCAAAATATCGTATTTAAGCGTATTTTACGACCGGGCAATGCCGAGCAGCCTGCTAATATTACATAGATTATAACTCATTATATGTTTAATTGAATACTGGAGAGATGTTCTTATATTGAACAATTCACTCAGTATAAATTCATGTGTGGGAGTTAATTCACAGTGCAAGAGACTCTAAAGTAGTCAAGGGACATGATGCAGCTATTGAAAGTTGTCTAAATATATATATCAGCCTCTACACATAAATTCATTAAGAGCAATTAGTAAAAAGTCTTAGCTTGCTATAAAATATACTTTTACATTTTTGTTCACCAAAATAGCAAACCCTATTAATTTCAGATGAACAAAGGAAATAGTTAACCTTTATGTCAGGTTTACTTACGCTGTTCTTCTTAGTCTACAGATATTCAACAGTCTCACATATTGCTTGTCTTCTTACATTTCAGTGGCAATATGACTTGTTTTGGGTGAACAAAAGCAAAAAGAAAATGAAGGCCAAATGTAATCTATAACATAAATCTCACCTGTCTGTTTAAATGCATGTATGTATGTATGTATGTATGTATGTATGCCTAAAACTTTCGACAGAGGCAATGGATTTTCACAAGATCAGTATCGTTTGGAAGTCGACCCTTCGGACAACAAATATCGAAAAATTGGTCAAAAACATTAATTGCTTCACCCTCAACTGGGCACTTTTCTACAGGGAGGGGTCGCTTTTTTCGCCGATATTTTCAAAAGTCATCCCCTTTTTTCGATTGTCTAGCCTTAATTTAAACCTACGTCACTTCCATTTTGGCAGTAATCGCAACAGCAAAGACGTCAGGTTTTTATTTTCACGTTCTTTGCCTCCTTCACAGTATGGGTTCGAGTCTGCCTGCCTACTATCACCTTTTTTTAAAATGTTTTTGCTCAATGCACACCTCCAAACACCAGGGCAACGCCAGGCACCCAGGCTAGTAATAGTCTAAAAGAAAGAAACAGTTGCCAAATAGTAGATTTTGCCATCCCAGCTGTTTACAGGGTGAAAAATCACAATGATAAAAAAATAAAGAAAAGCATTAAACAAATACATGGAATTTGCAAGACAATTGAAAGCAGTAGAGAAACATGAAGAAAACTACTGTTATACCAGCAATAATAGGAGCACTAGGAATAGTTCTAAAAAACAAAATGAGTAGAATTAGGAATTAAAGGGAAGATTGGCATCATATAAGCAGCAACATTGATGAAAACAGTTACAATATTAGGAAATTCCTAAACTGATTATGTTGACTAATTGCAGGTAAACTAAAATAGAATCACACTTCGTAAATACAACTAGAAATACATAATAACCATGACACGAAACAAAAGAGACTGAAACTATCACAATAGATGAGAGAAATCATATAATTTGATATTCCTAAAAAAAAAAAAATGGTGGCGCCAGCATCGACTGATATAGAAAATAGCCCTGAAGGGACAAAGAGGATCGAATGATTGAAGAGTGAGTGCACTATCGAAACTTTCATTGGAAGGGCACAGAGAGCATTAAGATTTCGATAAGGCTTATTGCCTTTCAAATTCCAGCAAAAGCCAATGGATGCTATTAACAAAAAATCAATGATAAACAGTTAAGAGAATGCCAAGTCGTTTGTTGCAGTTCTTGAAAGAAGCAGAGAACATTGAAAATCTGAGAAGACTGACTGTCACACAGATTCAAGGCAACAGTGCAAATTGTTGCTAGTGAGCGATCACTGGTAATGACTCATGTGAGAACTCCTAGTGAGTAAATAATAAAAAATAATATGGAAATTACCCCATATCAACTCCAAATATTAAACAAGTACATGAAAACTGCCGCAGAAGCAAAACAAAAACATGGAAGGAAACACATGAACTCAAGAGAACTGAAACTGCAAAAAATCCTATAAACTGTGCCCACCCCCACAGAAAAGGTATTAGCCTCGACTGATATCAAACAAAATAGTTGTGAAGGACCTAGGAGGATGGAAAGATCGAGAAAGGAAAGCACTAACCCTACCTGAATTGGATGAGTGTAAAGAGTATTAGAACCTTGAGGAGGTTTATTGCCACCCAAATTCCAGTGAAGACAATGGTCATTATCAGGGAGAAATCAATGGTAATTGGATGCTGCGATAACACAAAGTCATTTGAAAAGGTTATCAAAAGAGGTGGAGAGCACTGGAAATCTGCAGAGACTTATTATCACACTGACTCCAGGGAACACCACAGTAAGTAATCTCTGATGCTGACTTGTGTGAGAACTCCTCGTGAGTAGTAGTAGTAGTAGTAACATTGAAATTATTATTATTATTATTATTATTATTATAGGAATAATAATAGAGCTAGCCAGAGAGCCGAAAGGGATATGGAAGATGAAGAAAATCCAAATAGTACCTATAATAGTAGAAGCACTGGAAACAATCCCGAAAAACTTGTAAAAAAGAATGTGAGAAATTGGAATCAGAGGAATGACTGGAAAAATACAAAGTACAACAATAATGAAAACCACAAGCGCAGGCCAGAAAAATTGCTGCATAGACAAAACCTGAAGCGCTACTTGGAACCAAGAACATTGAAGCTGCATACCTATAAGTTCTCTAACCCCACACCCATCCCCCCATTACCACATCACTGTTCCCTCCCCCTCCAAATAAAAAGAGTGAGCCCACCAGTCAAGTAGAGTCAAGGAGGAAGGAAAAACCGAGGAACTGACTAGACCATCGCCAGATAAGTGCAAGGAGAACTGAGACCTTGCGGAGCATTATTGCCACTCAAATTTGTGAAAACCAATAGCTGCTGTCAACAAGAAATCAATGGCAAGCAGCTGTTGCGATAATGCAAATTTATTTGCAAATGTTATCAAAAGAGGTAGAGATTACTGGAAATCTGAGGAGACTTGTTGTCACTCAGCTTCCAGGGAACACCACAGGCTGTTTTCAATAAGATCTTTGATGACCTATGTGTAAACTCCTTGTGAGCCAATAATAATAATAATAATAATAATAATAATAATAATAGCAGCAGCAGCGGCAGCAGTAGTTCTTCTCAACTTTTAATGCATCTGCTTGATTATCAATCATTCGCATTTAAGGAGAGGTTCAAAAGATACCCTCTCTCTTGCCGCTAACCCTTCCCTGTCGCTGCTGCTGCTTCTGGAACAGATGGATGTGAAGATCAATTTCTCTAGTCAGACCATAATGCAATTAACATCAGCTGTTCTGCTCTGGATTGAAATGCAAGACCTTTGAATGCACGCAATCACTGATCTGTCCTCTCAACTAAAAATACGAATCTGTCTTCTCGTCTTTTTTTTCTCCCTCTTTCAACTTAGGAGAAAAAATCTCGCAGAAAGAAAATATACGCATACAATTTTGCCAGCCTAAAATTTCTAACAGTAATCTCTAATATAACAATATGTTCTGTGTATCCATTGCACTCTATATATTGGTTGTTTTATTTTATGTTATATTGACCCTTTTTCTGATTATTTAATGCCGAATCCAGTAATTTTATACAAAAAGTTGTATTCTTCAAGTTCTTTATATCTCCAAATATTTATTCATGATGTTTGGCTTGATTGTTTTGTAGAAAGAAAATACGAGTGTGTATTACTATACACATAGATTCGAAAAAGTTGTCAGAAAACAAATATATAACAAATAAATGTTATCCAAGGCAAGATAAGTTACTTTTCTACCTAACTGGATACTTTTTTAGTGTTTTTATTTAATGTACTGTGTTTATTCAGGTTGAAAAACATACAGTATTTACCGATGTATTGGAAAATTTTAAATGGCGCCAGACTCTCTGCTGAACATAGTAAGTGTGGGAAAATGAGTTAAAGATAAAAAATATACAAAATACTGTTAGAAACTCGCTCAATGACATTCAGTGAGTTTTTAACATTATTTTGTATAGTTTTTTCCATTTTTAACTAATTTTTCTAAACTTACCGTATTCCGCAGAGAGTCTGGCGCCATTTTCAATTTTCAAGATTTGCTAGCAAACTTTACCCTAAACGATACTAAAAAAAAATCTTTAAAAAGAGAGTTAGTGGGACTATAAGCCTAACTTTGAGGATTGTCGTCAATCTTGTATACTACTAGAACTCTATGGAAATTATTTTTCCATCTGGCTTACTTGCATGTCACCGTGCACACTTTTTATCAGGAATGTTTTAGATAGTAAGAGGATGAGCGAATGATGTAGAGAAAGAGTGAATGATAAGAAAAGTAGTAGGAGGAGCTGAATAATATAAATAATTAAAAGAAAGAAAGATGGAGGGAGAAGAAATCTTGTACAAGTTTTATAGTTTTTGTGGAAATAGCCCCAGACACGTCATGAAACCACTAAAAATAAGGAGCTAAAAAATATTATTTCAAAATGACCCGGAAAACAACAATTATTCTACCTTTGTAAGAAACATCGCTCATGGAATGTGAGAACTAAAGGACAGAATAAGTTAAGCGAAAATTATGAGGTTGTTGAAAGTAAACTGAAGGTCTACATTCTACTCTCCTTATTCGGACAATTATTTTTATTTTAACAGCATTTTGGCAAATGTAACTTCTTACCTTGGACTATTAAAGGTGTTGATTAGCAATAAATTCTAAGTGACAGTGCCTTCTGGCGGTTGAAGGTTCAATTTCTACTCCGCGTTGTAATCATTAAGGATAACATAACATAATGACTTCTACCTAGTTATCGTTGACGGAACGAGGACAATCTACAAGCTTAAATAGAGGGTTCAGTCCGAAAGTCAGTATAGGTCTTCGAGCTTGAAACAAAGATTCAGAAATTCTAAATAATGTACCTGAAGGTCGGAAAGTACATCGGTCGAAACGTGGTGAAACTAGCAACCAACGTATGTTTCAGATATACACGCCTACTCTTAGCAAGCGGAAACATATTTTGTATTTTTTATGGAAATCGCTCCAGACAAGGTATGAAGTCACTTAATGTAAGGGATTAAAAATAAATACTACTCAAAGTTAAAAACTAGCTAAGGTAAATGTTAGATGAATAGATTCCAATCCAGAAAGCAATTCTTCTTCTTTTGTAAGAAACATCGTTCATGTAATGTCAGAACTAAAAGGACAAAATAAAGTAAGCAAGAGTTACGAGGTTGCTGCAAGTCAATCCAAGACCCACTTTCTACTCTTCTAAAATATTAACATTCCCAAATTCAACTTATAGGTTTCCAAGTTTGAAAAGACATACCTGAAGAAGGTCGAAGTTTACCTCGACCAAAACGTTGTACAAATAATAGCTTAGATAAGAATAATAGTTCACCAAATTCAATCTTCATCTAAAAGATTCCACAGCATGAAATAGCTTACACATTTGTATCAATATTTTTCTTATCCAAACAATATACCACATTCACCCACAAAACTATTCTCTTTATAAAGTTAGGTATGTTTGTATGTTTGTATATTTGTATATTTGTATGTTTGTATGTTTGTATGTTTGTATATTTGTATGTTTGTATATTTGTATATTTGTATATTTGTATGTTTGTATATTTGTATGTTTGTATATTTGTATATTTGTATGTTTGTATATTTGTATGTTTGTATATTTGTATGTTTGTATGTTTGTATGTTTGTATGTTTGTATATTTGTATGTTTGTATATTTGTATATTTGTATATTTGTATGTTTGTATGTTTGTATATTTGTATGTTTGTATGTTTGTATATTTGTATATTTGTATGTTTGTATGTTTGTATATTTGTATGTACAGGATTTACTCTTAAACTAACTAAAATTCAAATATTTCAGATTTGTGTTAAATGGGATCCATGGTTATTGACACTAATGAAGCAACAATTCCTAAAAGTTAATTTCAGACGGGGTAGGGAGGTCTTACTAACCACATTTCTTTTCTTTTTTCTTTCCCCCACACCCTCGACACCAATACAATTTTTATTAATATTGTTATCTTTTTTGTACTTTTTGTGTAAATAAAAAATGTTTTAAAATTGGATTTAAGTAGAACCCCCCCACACACACACACATTAAAAAGGGTAAACATAATAAAAGATGCAAGCTGAGAGAGAAATCTTTTTAAGTTTTCAACAGAGACGAGATGGACCAACCAATCTCACTTCCTCTTTCTTTTTGAGTTGGCCTTGTGCCTAAAGTTTTTGTTCATTTTCTCATTTATATTTTTTCTTGTGAATAAAAAATTTCATATCTCAACGCAGAGGAAACCCTTCATATCAGACAATTACTATTCATTTGGACACTGCCAGAGTTCCCCTTTTTTTTGGGGGGGGGGGCTAGTTTTCTCCAATATCGTGGGGAAACAAATAGGGCAGAAATCTGAAAGCTTAACTGGCCTACAGCCAGATTTAAGTGCATGATCCTTAACTATTCATAGGTGACATCGCTAAATTTCAACGGCTTACACTTCGGCTCGCGTCATGGCGTAGCGGTAAACTCTCAGCTTTTCTTTCACTTTCTTTTTCACCTTCGCATCATGGGTTTCAGCCTGTCTACTCCCACTTTTTTTATTTCACACGCCTACAAACACCCGGGCAACGCCGGGCAACCCCGGTAGTCTATAATATAAATCTTACCTGCCTGTTTAAATTTATGTATGTATGTATGTAGGTTTGCCTAAAACTTTCGACAGGCGACAGATTTTCACGAGATTGGTATCATTTTATAGCTCAACCTCTTGGACAACAAATATTGAAAAATTGTTCGAAAACATTAATCTCTTCACCCTTAACTGAGCAGTTTTCTACAAGAAGGGGTCAATTTTTTGCAAGCCATTTTTGCAAGTTATCATATCAGTTGGATTGACTTTGCCTACTTTTAACGTTCTGAACTTCCGGTCGTGTCATGAAGTAGCAGTAAGACATCAGATTTTCTTTCACTTTCTTTTCCACCTTTGCGTAACGGGTGTGAGCCTGCCTGCCTACTACCACTTTTTTTTTTTTTTTGCTCAACACACACCTCCAAACATCCGGGCAACGCCGGCCACCCAGTCTAGTAATAAATAAATAGAAAAATAGGGTTGCCTTCTTTCTTTGCCTTCGGTTCTGACGCTGCACTTCACTTTTTGGTTTCGATTAATGGAGGAGAAATCCTTCATGACTGAAACAATTTTTATTTTTTGTTAATAACTAGAGTGCCACTTTTGAGGAGCTGCCTCACCCTACATTAAAAATCGACCTTGTGTCTAACTTTGCCCTCATGGGGACGCAAATAATCAATGATTCTCGACATAAGGGTTAATAGCATTATATCTTCATTTTAATATTCATAAGGGGACATAAAATGTAAAACTTTTAAGCCTGTTAAACACAGGCAAAATTATAGCCCGTTGGTTTAGAATCTGTGCTTCATGCCAAACTTCTGGAATAAATGTGATATCATGATGACTGCATTAAATAATAATCCCTATTAACCCCCCCCCCCAGGTCCTAGATATGAGCTTAAACTATATCCGATGGTGAAGCCCCAGCTTGCGGGCTTTGGGGAGTGTGGAGCCACCCTTTAATTGCCATTGCTCCCAGGTCCACTCTGACCCAGACTGGTAGTACCTGTTAGGGTCCCAACTATGGGTTAAATACAAACCGACTTAAAAAAAACAAAAAAAAAAAACAAAAAAAAAACAAATATGCTCTATTAAAAAATTGTTCTTCAAAATCACTGGATTCCGCATTAAATAACCTGAAAAGGGTTGATATGCCGTAAAACAAAAACAACCAACCGTCCTATTAATCCCTAAATGTGCACTGAACGGATACCATAATACTTAGTTCGCTGCACCTTATTATAAAAAAAAAACAGCCCATACACAATTCAGGTAGATCAGCCCAGTAGTTTCTAAGAAAAAATGGAACGGACGCACAGACAAACAGACAGATAGACGAAAAGAAGTATAATATAAATGTTAATCTTTTGTTCTGTTTGGAGGAATTTTACCCGTCCTGAGGCGAGTATTCTTCTAGTTCAGAGTGTATTACACTTTCTGTTGTGGCTTCTATTTTGATACTAAATGTTCTACAAGATATTTGTCAACAGATTTCGGCGTAACTTAAGCTTTTCATCTTGTGTGTTCTCGGAATGTTTTCTTTCTGTTTTTATTTTATTATTCAAGTGCTGCTTTTCAAATCAACTCTAGCAGCATCTTTATTTTGTGGGTTCGTGCAATACGTTCCTCTTGAACTGACTTTCTCTATTATTTCCTGTGATCTACTAACAACAACAAAACTCATAGTCATTAAGAGGTTTCGTATCTGAGAAAGAACATGACAAAGCGTGTTCCACATGATTGACAGGAGGCTATGTTTAGCAGGCGAAATACTGCCTTAACAATCACAGTGTCTTAAACCAGCTTATTGTTTTCCTACTATGTGTACGTACGTATGTTGTGTGTGTGTGTGTGTGTGCGTGTGTGTGTGTGTGTGTGTGTGTGTGTGTTAGTGCGCGCACGCGTATTGCCTCTAGAATAATGACACATCTAGACACACACATTCTGGCATTTGCATTATTTAGGAGAAAGCAAAAAATCTTTTTCTATAAAAATAAAAGCTCCGGTTATTGTCTAGATTGTCTGCTCCTTTGGACATCCGGTTTTTGATCCGCAAACGGAATGACGGGGACAAGCAAGATATGGTTCATTCTGAATAATGATAATCTTCCTTTTTCCCGTCTCAAGAATGGCTTTCCAGTGCTCTTGGCCATGTCTAATTATCCAGCCATATGGACAGCAGAAACCGGAAGTCAAGAAGAGCAGACAATCTTGACTATAACCAAATAACCAAATCTCCCCACTAAATGATGATGAGCTGATTCAAAATGTTCGGTTTGTTCGCTTTCCCCACATGTCAAGAATAGAGAATGGTGTCGTCAACAAATATGCCCATCTCGGAGACAACCCTTTAACAAGTATAAGAAACATTTTCATCTATCAATTGCCATGGCTAATAGCACTCTACCTAAGAGTCCATCATCTAAACTACTCGGTCTAACATTCCTAACATAAATTGAAACAAATATAACTACTCACTTAAGATGCTCTTAGAAATCGAACCCTCGATTAACAGCAGATCCTTACGTTTTGGTGGCAATTGTTTTTTATAGAGTGGAGGAAAGCAAAAAAATATTTTTAGTGATAAAAAATTGGTAAGTAAAGATATTCTAAATAACCCCCATTTTTGTCCTTTATTCCTCACATTTCATTACCGATGTTTCTAACAATGATGAAGAATTGTTGTTTTCTGGGCCGGAATGTATCCCTCTAAATTTTATCGTTGGCTAGTTTTAACCTTGAAGTAATATTTTTTAGCTCCTTACATCAAGTGGTTTCATGCCTAGTGTGGAGCGATTTCCATTAAAAAAAAAACTACACAGACACAATAAATTTCAATGTACTGTTTGTTGTCAAGCTGGCTTTCTTTCATACAGTCTAATTTTGATTGATCATTTGTATCAAATTAGTTTTTCATTTATCTATACTCCCATAAATTAGGTTTCTTTTTGTGTATTAATATCCATCTTAAAAACTCTTTTTTCTATATATTTAAAAAGAAAATACAACTATCTGCAAAAGATCGAGCTAATTTGCATATTCTTTTAAGCACTAATTTTAATCTTTTTTTTTTTTTTTTACATGGTGGTCACCACTTATCAAGCCCCAGAGGCCACTCGGGGATAAGGGTTATTGCATGTACAGTAATCAATGGGATAGTATCGTAATAATCATTAGTATTGGAGATTTGATAAAGTGTCTTCTTTAAGGGGGCGGTGCATCAGGAATTTGTTTATGTTGGACTTGAAAACATCCAAGTTAAAGTCAGGAGGGAAACAGGCAAACGGAAGAGAGTTCCACAGTCGTGCACTTCTGAGGAAGAAGCTTTGTTCATGGAATCCACGTTTTGATTTAGGCACAGATAAAGAGTGGAGAGAAAATTATTGACAGTGGTTTCAGCTAGACGGATGTTTATCGTGAAAGATTGCCGAGGGGGTACCAGAGATTGGAGCTCAGTCTCGCAACGTCTCTTCCGTGGGAGAGAGGTTGCAGGGAAGAGAAAAGGGCATCCCCCCACTAAGCCACAAAGTCTATTTTGTACTCTGTCAAGGCAGAATAGGCTGTTTTTAGCAGCTCCTGTCAAGATGTGGCAGCAGTACTCCATCCTTGGACGTACTTGGCTTTTATATAGATAGAGAATTGCATCAGCAGTGAGATATCTTCTGGAGCGGTAAAAGGATTCTACCATCTTCCCAGCGACCTTGGCAACAAACTTGATGTACATGTTTCATTTCCCTATTAATTCCCTATTACGTTTTCCCCTTTTCTTATGTGATGATCATCTTTAGTTAACTATTATGTGTAATTATATTCATGCAGATATTCTACATGATTTATACTTGCGTGATATTTGCGTAAAAAGTTTTGTAGCAAACACAAACCTCTTTCTATATATATTTATGTAAGCGTATATATATTTGTTTAAAAATTTTGCCTACTCTCCCCCTAGAGGTTTTGCTATACAGACATGAAACTTCATATATAAGGTATTTGAACTCATGAAAAACTTTATATTTGGGTGTTAGCCCTGGAAAATCGGTATAAAAATGTGAAAATTTAAAAAAATTGAAATTTGTCAGATGAAGATTGAAACCCGGCATTACAAATATGCATGCATAACGTAGTAGCTATTGGTTCATTTTTTAACCTTGCAGCAAATATGTCTTCATAGCTCAGTCATTAACGGCAGAGGAAAAAATAAATCGTAAGCTAAACGTTTACGTTTCGAATCTCAATGGTGGCGCATGAGTTATTTATTTTTTTTTTTAAATCATTACTATATATTTGGTTCAATATAATATAATAATAAATACGAAATCTGCATTAATCAAAATATATTAATATTTAAGTGTATTTTACAACCGGGCAATGCCGGACACTCTGCTAGGTGGTTCATATTTAGTTGGAAAAACTGTCAGGATTCTCTTTTTATTATGTCTTGTATTCAATCTATGACAATGCTATTGAACTTAATATGCATCTCAACTAAGATACTGAAACGGTATAACAAGTGTATTGCCGCTGGAGAAGATTACTTTGAAGGGGATTAGAGTTTCATGTGTAATACCAATAAAAGTGTCCATACGAAAAAAGTGTGGAAACTTATTGAAAGCGCCTCATATTATTATCATATAAAAAAAAGATAAAAATAACACTAACACTTGGAAAGGTCTTTGAGAGTCAACATCTATAAGATTATGCAGTTTGTCTGAACCTTGAATTTTTTCGTCCCTAAAAACCTGGATAGAAAATTAAGCAAGGCATGAAATGATGGCCAGATCAAGTTGCACGTAACGGTATGTCTGTTAGTCCTTAACCCATGCTGAGTAACATTAAAAGGCTTCGGTGTCAAATCTCGTATTAGCCGTTCAAATGTGTTAGAGATATTGCTTAGTCTAGAAAGCATAGCACGAAATACATTGGAGTCGAAAATCTTTAAAATGAAAATTTTTTTTTTAATTTTATTTTTTAACGTTTTTGTAAAACAAGTATTAAATGCAATTTATATTTATAAGTCATTATGTGTATTATTTATAAAGCTGTCTTATGTATGCATACCCAGAATATAAAAAGAAAACAAACACGTACTCCCATTACTACACAAGAAAGGAATAGAGAGGCGGAGGGGAGGGCAGATCATTTAGCTTTGGTGCTATCTCGAATTGCTTGCTTAGCGAATATATTTTTGTACTATTTTTAATTTTTAAAATCGTTCATATTTAAACACATTTAGTTAGAATTTTCGTAAATAATAAAGTCAAAACATATTTTAAAATATATAAAAAATAGTTATGTAAATAACCAATTACCTTGAGAGTCAAAACAAAACTGGACATAAATTATTGTTGATATATAAATCTCACCTGTCTGTTTAAATGTATGCATGTATGTATGTGTGTATGTATATATGAACCTTGAATGAACTCTTTTTCTGGGTCAACGGCCAACTAGCACCGTGTATATTTGTGTGTGTGTGTGTATATGTGTATTAGAGTGGAGAGGGCTCCCGTAAGCCGTGGTGAAGGCAACCTTTCTAGGAGAAGCAAATCTTTGATTTAAAAAACCATACAGCGGAAGACCATTACCCGCATTAAGCTGGTCTGCAGTTTAATTTGTTGCTGGCTATCTTGCTCTTGCTTGTTGCTGGATCTCAACATTTTGAACCGAGAGAGAGAGACTTAGCTGTCATACAAAGCTAAGACTCTGTAACATCATATTTGTATAGATACTCCCTCAGGCATTTGGGCTCATGGATTTTAAATGTCTGAGGGAGTGGCACTCGTCTGACAAGACGTTGCAATCATCAATCATCATGTATATATGTATGTCTCGCAAAAACTTTCGACAGAGGCGACGGATTTTCACGAGATTGTTTATCGTTTTAAAGCGCGACTCTTCAGACGACAAATATTGAGAAATTGCCTAAAAACATTAATTCCTTCACTCTCAACTGGGCACTTTTCTACAGGCAGGGGTCGTCTTTTCTGCCGATATTTTTGAAAGCCATCCCCTCTTTTTGATTGGCTAGCCTTAATTTAAACCCACGTCACTTCGAATTTGGCGATGGGCGCAACAGCAAAGACATCACGTTTTTTTTTCCACATTCTTTTTCTCCTTCACAGTATGGGTTCGAGCCTGCCTGCCTACTACCATTTTTTTTTTTTGTTCAACACACACCTCCAAACACCCAGTCAATGCCGTTGTTGATAAAGCCAAACCCGTAGCACTTGTGCCTCCTCCAAGAAAATACTCGACCAACTCAACAAGCATTAAAATCTCACCCTTTTACTGTAGAAGTCCCTAGATTCCGAAAAGTTTTCTACTTTAGTAGTTTCTTTCCACGCACTACTAGACTATGGAATTATGTTCTGGTCTCCTGCTTCCTTGTACTGACATACAGAAATTTAAATGTAATGTAAACAGATATCTCTTTGACCCTATAGAGATCGTCCTAAATAGTAACCCGTTACGTCCACGTGACAATATGCCTTGTTTGGAGTGAATAAGATTAAGAATCAAAATAAATAAATAAAAAGATTAAACAAAAGAAACGAAAAGAAAAAGAAAACGAGGAGAAAATAAGCATAGTATTTTAACACATGATTCAACAAAATTCTCTATTCTTAAACGTGAAGTAATGGTAAAAGCATCACCGTCAAAATTGTAATTTCTAGAAAAAGAAAACATAAGTAACTTCTTTTCTCAGACCACTCGTCTTTAGAATTCCCTCCCTGCTACTCGTTCCCCCGGCTACGCCAACATGCAGAAACGTAAATGTAAAGTGAACAAACATTTTGCTGCCTAACTTTTTACCCAGACTGCCATTCTATAAATCTGGTTTCTATCACAGCTGCCTCTTATGCTTCAATGGCAATATGTCTTGTTTAAGGAAAAAAAAAATTAATAAAAATTTTAATTGGGATTATTTGGGTACTGCAGCCTCTTAAAAATAAAAATGCGATTCTACCGCAGGTAAACAGCCTGAAAATGTAAAAATGATCACCCACTTCCAGATTAAAAAGTCTTTTCAAAAACCAGTCTTTAAAAGCGTTTGGATACAGTTTGGAAGTGGGTACAAGCCCTTAAAACACAATCTGATCCAGAAATGGGCGCCAACGCTTAAAATGTTATCTGGTCTGGAAGTGGGTGATCATTTTATATTAAATTTTTATATCAAAGCGATCACTTATTCTAAAATTTTAAATATTGTATTTTTTTTATTTATTTTTATTTTTTTTCTGCTGACATTTTCAGATTCTTTACATCTTATAGGCAGTGTCTTGTTTGTGGCATTCACCCTGGGTCAGTTGGATCAGTTCTTTCCAACAAGTTCACCACGTCCCAAACGCTGGCTGACCAAGCACAATGATCTAAGGTTGCTTCCATTATGAGTGCAAGCCATTTGCGGTTCCAGCAACAGACCCTGTAAAGGTGAGGGCCCAGAATCACTTCAACATCCTATTTCACTGGCCACCATATTTCTTCCTTCCTAGTAGTGGTGCTGAATCAGTGACTTCACAGATGAAGTTACCTCAGTGTCGTCGAAGGACATGGCCGAATTAATGACAACATCTGGCAAGGAGAGATTTTCTTGCAGCAAGTGCGAATTGTACTGCTTGAGAAAAACTGTTGCAAGTGGACATGGGGGATGTGGCGTAGATAATAATGGTTGAATACTTCTAGTTTATGTAGGCCATTTGCCTACACTGACAAGTCTCACAGCCATAAAGGAGAATGGTGTGAACAAGAGGCTGGTAGATTCTGACTTTGGTGCTCAGCCTTAGTTCTTTTCAAGACCAGAGTTGCAATTGAAGTCAACAGAAGGCAGGGCAAGCATTGCTGATGCGGTTGAGGATGTACTTCCTCTCCTTGGCCTGCTGCGATGATGATGGAACCAAAATATTTGTACCAATCGACATCTTCAAGGATTTTTATGTTGAGGACAACTGGTTGTTTTTCATTTTGAAGGAAAGCCTATCGTCAGGAACTTTGTCTTATTGGCGCTTATCTTCATGCCAATCTTGGAAGCATAAGATTGCATCTTGTCAGTGGCCAATTGGATGCCAGCAAAGCTTTTACCCAATATGGTGATATCATCAGCGTAGTTGAAATTCGATATTTGTAGACAATGACTTACTGCTACACTATGAAAGTTAGCCAGATCGTTCGATGTGATCCAGTTGATGGCGTAATTAAAGAACGTAGGCAAGAGAACGCATCCTCGTCAGACGCCAGAATGAATGTCAAAGAAGCATGACTCCTGACCATACACGCTGACTTTAGTGCAGGTGGAGAAATAGTAGGCCTTTATTAGATTAGCAGCTTTATGTGCATGTCATCGGCATGCCTGACTTTTGAATGGGCTCCACAGTCAACAGAGTCAAATGCAGCAATCGATAATCTTCTGCTGGTACCTCCAACAGTGTTTAAGTATTCTTCTGAGAGTGAAAATATAATCAATACATCCTCGGCTTGGGCAAAATCCGCCTTGGTTTGGCCTTTGTTTATGAAATTGCTTCAACAGTATAGTGGCATAGATTTTTACACTTATATCAATAAGACTGATAACGCTATGATTACTGCAACAGCATTTATCACTTTTCTTATAAAATGGAAACAGAACGGTATCACTCCAGTCCTGAGGGAGTTTTTCAGTTTGCCATACATGGGTAAAAATTTGGTAGAGGGTTGGGATCAATACATCGAAATAATGTTTGAAGGTTTAAGATGAAAGACCATTTTCTCAAACCGCCTTATTGATTTTCAGAATTTCCGCAATTGTATTTTGATTCTCGCCCTCACTGAGGATTGAATCTTCAACCTCCAGAAGAGTGCAACTATGCCATGGATCTTTGCAGATAATTCTAGTATGAATTTTTGCAACATTAAACCTATTTTTGTTTTCAATGGTTGGTTGTTTTTGTTTTACAGCATATCAACCCTTTTCAGGTTATTTAATGCTGAATCCAGTTATTTTAAAGAAAAACTTTTTAAAAGAATTTTTTTTTTTTAAGTCGGTTTCGATTTAACCCATAGTTGGGACCCTAACAGGTACTACCACTCTGGGTCAGAGTGGACATGAGAGCAATAACAACTAAAGGGTGGCTCCACACTCCTCAAAACCTGCAAGCTGGGGCCTCACATCAGATATGGTTTAAGGCTATATCCAGGACCTTTGTTTTCAAAGGTACAATTTTACTACTTACAACTTTTTATAACTACAGATTACTCTCCCTTTCTGTATCCAAATTATATACATATATTTCTCTCAAACCTCTGGCCTTGATGGAGGAAATAGGGTACGATTATGAATATCTCCAGTATCAAACAAGCCTTATACACTGTGAAATTTACTTTATGCATGAAAAGCAAAGAGGGGCGATATAACATATGAGAAATATTGGGAATCAAATCTCCCCTTGCTGTTATTTCAGATCATTTGAAACCATAACAGCAAGTTTTGATCTCCCCTCCATCAAGGCCAGAGGTTTTGGACAAATATTAAGTATTTTGTAATTCATATGCAAAACTAGGAAAACAAATTACTATGATTGAAGTAGTGGTAAAAATGCAGTATCTTTCCACCCACAAAAAATCTTTTAAAATTATCATTATTGTAGTTTTTGAGGGTGCTGAAAACGAAAATAACAGTAAAAATCCCAGGAAACGAGTAGTTTTCAAGATATGAAGAAATTACAAAATTGGGGATAACTTTTCTATATTAATTTAACGTAAAATGAACATCCACTTAAAATCCAAAGTGGCTATAAAGTGGGTGGTCATTTCACGTTAAAATAATATAGAAAAGTGATCCCTCACTTTTTGAAACAGTAATGCGACCTTAAAGGAAAATGTCACGTAGCCCACTACACAATTCAGGTCATTAGCTTTCCAACGAGCCTTCATTTGATAAATTCTTATCAGTAGTTGCTGAGATTTCGAACTTATAAAATTGCCCCCAAAAGCGGTACGTCTATATATAGATATATCTATACTCGTCGCCAAATTGAATATTGAAATGCTCATATCTTTGGTTCTATGGCCCGAAGTACATGAAAACGTGCAGGCTTTTAGAAGATTATAATAATATTCTATGGTTAAAATTTTATGACAATTGGTTAAAAATAACCTATATTTTCAAACCAATAAAACACGCCCAAATTAGCATACATTTATATACATACTAGCAAAAGTACCTGTCGTTGACTGGGTTAAAAAACAGCCTACAGAAAATGGACTCTGATTTATTAAAGTATGATAGGTTATGAAAACAAAGGGTTGTAAAGAGATAGCTTCGAATTCGGGGGTATCAAAACCAAAGCAAAATATGATGAAAATAAAAATAAAATAAATAAACCCAATAATTTATTATACCATACCTGTTCACACTGAAACACTTATCACAATATTCTGTGGATCTATATGAAAAAACCTTGTTAAACTTTGTGACATATTTCCATTCTATAGAGGTCAGGCGCGAACGAACACCCCATAATTTTATTATACCATATTTCTTCAAACTGAAACATAATTATCAAAGAGAGATATGAAAAGTCTTTATTAAAGTTTGTGCCTATTTCCATTCTATGGAGGCCAGGCGCGAACGCAGACCCCACAATTTTATTATACCATCCTTATTTAAGTTAAAACATACTTATCAAAGTATTCTTATGTACATCTATATCAAAAACACTTGTAAACGTTTTTTTTAATTTTTTAATTTTTTATTTCCATACTTTGTGGACCAGGCACGTACGCAGACCCCACAATTTTAATGAACCACCATTCTGCCAGATCAAACATACCCATTCCTGTGTCTCGATACATCTTCTATCATTATATGTAATCAGTTTTTTTAAAATAGTCAACTATATAGGAGTCTATTCGTGACCACACACACACAGCTTTATATTATATATATAGCATCCTAGCAAGCCAGCTTTAGTTTTGCTACTTTGGAATGAATTTTGCTTCAGATTTTTTGCTTGTTTGTCTCCCCTATGTCCTAGCCAGGCCACTAATATATTTATAGTTATCCACATACAGTACTGTTTTGTTGTATCACAACTCATCAGTACGGCTAGACTAGCACCTTTCCCTAGCCGGGGATTGAACCTACAACCATTGCATTGATAGTCGGCAGTTCTACCCAGCACCTATGGGATCGGTGCTCACAAATGACCTCATTAAATGTCCATTTAAAAAGACACTCGACCACTGCTTTTATAGTGTTCAAGCTTCTTGTTTATTTACAAAGAAACAAACAGCGATCCTTGCTTTATAGCTATTTAAGTAGTGGGTGAGAGACATTTACGACAGTGCTAGACCCAAAGAAAGGGGCTTAAATATATATATATATATATGGATGAGAATAGTTGTCAGAATAATCTAAATAATACAGGGTGGAATGATAAAATTGTCGCCCTAGAAAAGACAACATGATTCCATTTCCATTTGATGAAAAGCAGTGTTCTTTTATTGTTGCAGACCATCTTCTAGTTGGCTAGTTATGTACACATCCCTCGAGCAATAGGAGACTTCTATCATGTCTGAAAGAGACACAATATTTAATGAGCAAGATCGGAGATGCATCGTTGTACAACTCATGCTCTCTACCAGTTCAAGCTATGACAACAGGACCATTGCCAGCATCCTCACAATGCATCGCTGGATTGCCACAAATAACAGTCATGTGCCTAGGATGATGAAACAGTTTCCAGCCATGGTTATGGTCTTTGGTGTGGTTTCAAGTGAGGGCCGCATCACGCTCTTATATCTTTAACGTTGGTGTGAAACTCAACACCACAGTGTACCTGGATATGCTGAAGAGTTTGGTTATCTCCTGGTGCAATCAGGTGGCCGCTGGTAGACTCTGGGTGTGGCAGCAAGTCTTGGTGCCGGTCCACAAATCCAAAGAGATCCAGGTTTAGCTTGAGAAGAAGTGTTACAACTTTGTACCTTTCTCTCACTAGCCTCCCTCCTCTTCTGACCTGAACACGCTGGACTATTTCATTTGGTCATACGTCGAGAACATCACCAACATGACCTCCTACAATACCAAAGACAGCCTGATTGCTGCTATCCATCGAGTATTCGCCGAGTTCCTGTTGGTGCTTGTGGAAAAGGCATGCCCTAGTTCCAGACCCGTATCGAGGTGGTGATTGAGGCTGAAGGTGGCTACATTGAATAGATCTCAGCTTTATTACATGATCAAGTTACTTGAATTAATTTTTTTTCAGTGAAAGTTTTAAAATAAAGCTGTAGTGTTGTTTTTTGTTAGGGCGACACTTTTATTGTTCAATCCTGTACAAGTACAACATTTTTTGTCCAAAATATTTTTTTTTACTTTCTGCAAGGTTATGATGAATACAGAGTTACGCCCCTTTTTGAGATGGGTGTCCATATGAAAAGAATACCAACTATTCAAATATTTTTTGGAAATAATTAATTTGAATTACAATGGATAAAAGATAAACCCCTAATCATTGAAGGCTTAACAATGCAGGAATTTTACAGTCGTTGTAAGCAGATAAATAAATTAATGAATAAATAATAATAATTCAATAATATTTTTTAATTTATTTACCTGAATATAGATGTTATTTTTCAACTGTAGACGGTATTTACAACGACTGTACAATTGCTGCATTTTCAAGCCTTCAAAAACACCTTTTATCCATTAAACAATGCTTCAAGGGAACCACAACATTCTTCTTAAATTGAATTACATTTTATTCTTGATAACAACATACTGAAACAATATAATAAAAGAATTAAGTATAATACTGATTTTGTAGAAAGAAAATTGTCAATAAAAATGAATTGAGAAAGCGATTGACTTTACTTTATATATTAGATATATGTTCCTGTTAAACATGGTCTTCATGCATAAAATCCGACTGTTTGTGCTTGGTACACACCCATTAAGTTTGAAGAGGGAGAATATACACGTTTAATTCATTTTTCAGTAATAAATAATACCTTGCTTGCTAAAAGTTAAACAATCTAACTCCTTTTCCTATTTAATGGGAAAACATTATTCTGGCATTTTTCCATTATTCAAGCAGTCTATCATGCAGTAAGGTGAGGAACCTCTTTTAGTTAGACAGCAATCGGATCATTAGACCTGACTCATATTACTGAACGGATATCTCTCTCGCATTTCTTAAGTATTTGCCATCTTTAGTCTCAATCTTTCACTTGCAAAAATGTTAGTTGATTTTATTGCCCCAAACACTGTTATCTACACCACACTTGATAGTAATAGTTATGCAGCCAGATGGTGCATCTACAAATATTCTTCAGCTCATCTCATGCTACGACAGGTCAATACAACATCGGGTATGAGCATATGGTGAAAAGAGACTGGTGCAGATTGTCATTTGATAGGAACGTGCACTATCCTTAACTCAAATCAAATCCGTTGCCAAGGTCACTGGAAAAATGGTGGTATCATTCTACCGCTCCAGTAGATATCTCACTGCTGATGAAATTCTCTATCTATATAAGAACCAAGTACATCCAAGAATAAAGTACTGTTGCCACAGCTAGCCAGAAGCTGCGAGATAGACCTTATCCTGCCTTGATAGAATTCAAAATAGACTTTGTAGCCTAATGGGGGACGCCCTTTTGTTTTCTCTGCAATCTCTTTCCCACAGAAGAGACGTCACGAGTCTGTCTCTGCTTTATCGTTATTTTCATGGCAAGTGCTTGACTAAACTCCAATCTATGGACTCCCTCCCCAAACTTAAAAAAAAAACACTTGTCAAGCTGAAACCACTACCAATAATTTCCTCTCACTCTTTATCTGTGCCTAAACCTAAACGTAGATTCCATGAACAAACAAAGCTTCTTTCTTATAACTGCACGCCTGTGAAACTCTTCTGTTTCCTTGCTTTCCAGCTGACTACAATATGATCGTCTTCAAGTCCAACGTAAACAAGTTCTTGATGAGCCGTCCTCTTAAGTAATCCAATTTACCAAATTTACACTACTAACGATTACTACGATATTGATCCTTTGACTACTGTACACTCATTAACTCTTATCCTCAAGTGGCCTCTGTGCCTTGATAAGCGGTGACTCCTTTGTTTATATAAAAAAATAAGGACTCAATTACTTACACATCTAGCACTGATCAGGCTCAGTGTCACTTAACTTTAATGATATAACATTGATTACATCACTGATAATGCTCCCCAGGGTTATCAGGGTATGGCTGCTGGGATGGGAGATGTGTCAGATCTGACTTATGTTGATGGCATCATGTTGCTCGGGCCAACTGAGGATGAGATGCTGTATACTCATACTGTCACAGGTGTATGACATATATCCGTGCATCTCCATAGTAACCTGGGTTTCATCAATGCTCACTCTGTTGGCGTTCCTCAGATGTTGATCGAGAATTATGTGGATGCTAATTTGGTTTTAAAGAGTTTATTTAATAGAACGAAGAAAGAGAAATGAAATGCATGTAGAGGGAGGGGGGGAGAGAGAGAGAGAGAGATTTAGAAAGAATGAATTGGATGGAGGGATGCCATTTACATATACTGAGAGGTTGACTATTTGCTATATGCATCTATTGTCCCAACTCTCCCGCTGGAATCCCTCATCCTGTGTCTGTTCTCATTGATGTCAGCAGATTGCGAGAAGTATTCTAGAACGTCTGTCCAATGAAAGTGATGCAATTTCTTGACTTCTACTTTTAGGCTCCATCTTCCTTTTAGAGCACCGCCCACACCTCCTTCATTATCTAATAGAGATAATGTTCTGCTGGACCAGCTTCAAAAGGCTGTGCTTGCATCAACAAATTGAAAACAAAGGTTCTTTCTGCTTGGTGTCTCTGCAGGTCTTCACCAACACCTTAATCTAAAATCTCTACCGTCTATTTTATCGCCATGATGTCTTGGATAGTTTAGACCTGTAGCTCATCACTCAGAAGGAGAAAATAATTATCATGTAACCCTTCCTACTTCTCTGCTTATTGTGGCACAAGGAAATCAGAAGACATCTGAGTACATAGACAGTAACCATCAAAAAGGATTTGGCTGAGCTCTCAAATTCACAGATGTCTGATTAGTATGAAAAAAAAAACATGCATTGTTTATACTAAGAACATTTTGTGAGTTTGGCTTCAAACTCGCCATCAGGTGATTTGATAAAACACAAAGACTAGCAGCAGTAGTTATTCTTGTGGCTATCCATGACAAATATAACAAACAGCAGCTTCCAATCCTGCCTCAGTAACTTGTTGATAACAGTAACAATAGCAGTACAGCTAACCCTCTTCGTGATTCAAGGTGAACTATTAACATAAATAAATTAAAAAAAAAAAAAGAAACCACCACCACCTCCTCCTCCTCCTCCTCTTCTAATAATTCATCAAGTCATGAAGCAAGCAATGGCACATTTTTATTTGCCCCCCCCCTCTCGCCACCACAAGAGTTCATCACTTTGTTGTTGTCATTCTTTTGTAGTGCTTTTCGAATTTTTTCTCTTTGTCTGTGCGTGTAACAGTATACGACATAATCACAATAAAACACTATTTCTTGTTATATCACCAAAGTTAAGCAACACTGAAACTGATCAGTACTAGATGAATGACTATTTGGAGTACCAGCTGCTACCTTTAACATTGTCATTTCTGCTGACCAGGATGTACATACAATTGAGGACCGATTTTAGATTTAATATTGCCTTGAGCTGAATGTTGCAGTTGACATCAGTTATAGGCATGTTTATCTCATTCATACCGCAACTCCCACTACACGAATGTTTCACAGGCTTAGGTACTTTTTACTATATTATCTGGATTGTTCGAATTACTGTTGTAATCTTTAGTATGTCAGTATGGATTTTTAAATGGAAACCTTTTTTTAATCCGCAAGGGTAGCATACTCTCATTCTATCAGCCATAATCGGGTAGAAATCTCAAGTAATTCACAATTGTATTCTTTATATCGTTTGCATTGAGGATTAACCCTTCAATCTCCAAAAGAATGTCATTTACAAATCAGTTTTACCTAATACTAGTATTCATTATACCATCGACCTTTGCACTTGTGGAGGACAGGGTCGCCTGCTTATGTAATTGGCGCTCCCATCCTCCATGTTGTAAGGTAGGTGAAAGAAGCAAAGGTCGCATAATGAAGATACGAATTACACCTATATATAACAAATAAATGTAGATTTATTTACATTTAATTACAAATCAAGGCTGTAAGAGTTTGTAGCGAAGGATGAATGAATAACGTTACTTGTGTTTAGCCCTCAATATTCTTTGAGAGTTCGAACGCGGCCTGGTTATCGCCAGAACCAGGAGGTTGTTTCCGTCCTATCTGCATTGTCCTGAGATCCAATGAAAAGAGAATGAAATATATAAAATGGAAGTCAACATAGCTGTATCGCCTCCTGATGGCAAGGCATGGTGTTAACAGAGTTGAAGGGCGATAATCGTGTTTAAGGTCCTTCGTTTGTGTCTGTGTGTGTGGAGAACTAAGTTCCCATATACGTTTTACTACGTTTATAAATTTTGGAAGACTGCCATGATATTCGGTTCTGTATATAAACATGGCATCCTTGGTTATCCTGATCATGCAAATTTACAAACAAGGCAGCTGTAAAAACACTGATTTCTAATCGTTTGCCCAAATTGTGATACTTCAAATCAATGAGACAATACTTTCTTGCATATCTTATTCAATCTCTTTGACTCTTCAACTATAGCTATGCTGATTCTACCGGCAAACTCTTCTGTATCAAATGCTGGATGTGATTGTTTTGAAAATCAACAATATCTGACCAAGTTCCCATTTTGTCTAATTTCATTTCCTCTTGTGCTGTTTATGTAATCTCTCCATCTCAACATAACACGCACATACACATCTTCTTCCCTCAGATCAAATCCGACATACTTGAACACACTTGTTGCCACTTTTTCAATTTCAAACATAACACAGGTTATTTACATTACATCCTTTTCGAATTTATCACTGTTTGATCACAAGAAACCATCTTGTACAATCATTTCTTATCAAACCGATAAGCCATTTTATTTTGTTGAACGTGAATGCATGTTACTAAGAACAATAAACTAATTGGAAATAAACAAATAGACATATAACATAACTTTGTATAGATAGAGATAAACGATTCCCAATTTTACTGGGAAAGTTATAGTATATTATGAATGAAGTATCCTTCTATCTTTAAACTGAAAAACACACATTACAATTATCTTTTATAGACTGCACAAACTGCCTTCCTAAGTTTAATGTCTACAATGGCTATATTCTCAGATTCTATTACTACAAGGTGGAACGGTAAAATTGTTGCACTAGAAAAGACGACATGATTACATTTCCGTTTGATAAAAACCAGTGTTCTTTTTTTATTGCAGTTGGCCAGTTGTGTACAGACCCCAAGAGTGATAAAAGCCTTCTATCATGTCTGAAAGTGACATAATGTTCAACAAGCGAGATCAGAGATGTGTTGCTGTACAATTCATGCGGTCTACTGATCCAAGTTATGACAAGAGGAACATTGTCAGCACCTTTAAAATGCATCGCTGGACTGCCACAAATAACAGGAACGTATCCAGGGTGATGAAAACAAAGTTTCCGGCTACGGTTATAGTCTTTGGTGTGTTTTCAAGTGAGGACTACATCATGTCACTTCACATCTTTGAAGTCAGCTTGAAAGTCAACACCAAAATGTATGTAGGTGTGTTGAAGAGTGTGGTGATCTTCTGGTGTAATCAGGTGGCCGCTGACAGACCCTGGGTGTGGCATCAGGACTCGACACTGGCGTACAAGTCCAAAGAAATCCAGGCTTGGCTTCAGAATTTTGTACCCTTCTCTCACTGCCCCCCCCCACCTCCTTCAACCTGAACCCGCTGAATTACTTAATTTGGTCATACATCGAAAACATCACCAACATGACCTCCCACAACACCAAAGCCAGCCTGATCACTATCATCCACTGAGTATTTGCTGACCTCCTGCTAATGCTTGTGGAAAAGGCATGCTCCGAGTTCCAAACTTGAATCGAGATGGTGATTGAAGCTGAAGGCAGCTGCATTGAATGGATGTCAGCTGTACTACATAATCCAGTTACCTGAATTGATTATTTTCAATAAAAGTTTTAAAATAAAGCTGCAATGTTTTTTTCTTTAGGTCGAAAAATTTATCGTTTCACCCTGTAAAATGTATTGTCTCTGAATTTTTGAGATGAGGATCTATTATCTGCAGAATTTATATTATTCAGACTACTGTTCTCATTATAGATTTTGTTTTCACCAATTATACTTCCAACCTCATATGATCGGCAAATAACCTCTCCACTAAAGAAGAAAATGAAGGGAGGTAATTCCTTCAATGCTTTCAAAGAGAAACGGTTTTGAGATTGACCAGAAGTCTATATTTGTTATAAAGAATTTAAAAATATGTAGTTTTGTTCATACATGAACCAAGAGCTCTTATCAGGGTTCCTAAAAATCAGCTCTTTTATTTATTTGCTAGTAGGAAGACTTGGCAATGTTTGGTAATTGAATGAGACTCACTATGTACTTTTTCACTATATTTTTAACTAGGGCTATGACAACAGCATATTCTTTTCATCGTTTTGACTCTCGAGTATATATCTGACACAGTTAGACACTGTTAATCAACTGAGAACCACATCACTCTATATAAAAGCATATAAGATATCAATGGATACACACTAGAGAGTCAAAACAACGAAAAGAATATGCTGTTGTCCTAGCCCTATTCATAACACTATATCACTTTCTTAGATTTTACTGCACCTTTCCTCCTATTTCGATCCATATTATAGTTGAAAAAAAAAAAAAAAAAAAAAAACTGAAACGTTGCAAAAACTCCCTGATTTAGCGTCTTCTACATATAGTTTGAATTTTAATAAAATCGGATATATATATTTGAAGTTTTAAAGGTTTTTTGTCCCAAAGAGTCACTTAAAGATAAGGGCAGGTAGATATTTGGCATATAGATTTGGGATCACTTCTATTATTTTACCCAGAGAACTTGATACATACAATATAAATTTAATCTAAATATAATATATTTCCATTTGGAACAGAGTGCGGACGAGCGAATGTAAATGCATACAAAATGACGTCATGTAAGGAAAAAGACTATAAAAAGGAAAGATAGCACATTAGAGGGACGATTATGTGGGTGACGTCATGGCTATAATTGGAAGTCACACGTGGCGGGAGAATGAGGAAATAAATATTGTTGCTACAAAAAAAAAAGGAGTTGAGCTATTACTTATGTTCCTTGCAACATACTATATTCTAACGTACTGGGTCTACGTGTGTAACGTTACACACGTCTTATACAGAAAATTATATATTTTTTTAAAATTTCATAAAAATAGCATGTGTTTGAAGTTTTAAGGGGTTTAGGCCATCATATACGCTTCAGGAGTGCACTTAGAGATTCGAAAACACTTCCGTTATCTTCCACGGTACATTTTACATAAGAATACAGTTTTAGATTTTTTTTGTAGATTCTCTATAGGAAACATCACAAACACACATACATACAGACATTGAATTTTATATATAGATATTTTTTCAAGTTGCATAATTTGCGTATGGCGTGTTAAAAAACTGTTCTTTTGAAGTGGATTATTAAAGATTCAACATAATCTGCTTCAGATGTGTATTAATTTATACCTTTCACTTAGATAAAATTGTTTATTTGTTACGTTAATTTGTTCAATGTTCATCCTATATACATTACGCTGTAGACATGGTACATTATTACTGTATCATGAATACATATTGAGGATCTTAAATGGATTAATAAAGATAAAACAGGCTCTTCTTAGAAGTATATAAATTAAAGAGAATTTCGTATTTTGCATGTATAAATGTATATGTACAAACTTACGATCAGACAAAGAGACAAGAAATTTTCATCTGTATGTACGCATATAAGCAAAATAGATATTAAAACTAAACATAAAACATGTCTAAAATCTAAACGTGGGTATTTTAATCTACATAATATTCTGTTCATTCCTTCTTTAATTAGTTCGTATGTTACGCTTTGGAAAAGGCCAAATGCAAGTTTTGATGGTAAAAAAGTTAAAATTCATGAAATTTGGTTTTAAAAAGTCCAATCGCACCCTTGGACAAGAATATGAGACTGACCTCCCTTTGATGTAGCCTCGTTTTCGAATATCATTATAATAATATATGATCATTGTTGTAATAGTGTTAGAAAGGAACTTGTAGTAATTTCGATGTGCAGTGGTTCTTCACTGAAGAAAGCAGTAAAACGTGATGTAAAAAAGGGAACATTTAAAAGAAACTGGGTAAAAAGAACATTGTCTGCCAAGAAGTGATTAACTGAAAGAGTAAATTAAAAATTGTCTTTTACAATGTGATTTTATTATTTGTATTACAATATTACTTTCTGAGTATTTATATTATTATTTATTATTTGTATTACAATATTACTTTCTGAGTATTTATAATACTAATAGCTTTGGAACACCATCTTAGACAAATTCAGTTGTGATATTAAAATACTACATTGCATCCGTTGAGCAACACCATCACAATCACAACACCACTAGAGGAAGGAGTCCCTATTTTTCTTTCTAAACATTTAGTCCTACCACTGCTCCTTGTTTACACCGGGACCAATTCTACAGATACTGTGATTACACCTACAGTAACTGGCTCATCGATACATAGACATAACATAATCTTTCCAAAATCCGATTCATAATTTTTTAAATCAGATTCAGAATGAACGGAATGAGGAGAGGGAGAATGTATTATTTTTAAAGAATGTATTATTTAAAAATAATACATTCTCCCTCTTGTCATTCCATCCATTCTGATTGGCTGCACTCTGATAATTCTCATATTCCGGATTACAGTAACTCATTTTATAAACAAACGTACTAGCATTAAAAAATGGCGCCATTAAAAGACATACATTTTTGCGCCACGATTCAAGTTCATTTAATACATAAGTAAGATGATTACACGAACTTAACCCATTTTACTTGCTTTTTGTTACAAACTTTAAAATATGATATCCAATATAAGATTCTCATTTATCCTTTCCGAAACATAGAAAACTAAACAACGCCGACTTCTTCATCGACGACGACGCCTTCGCCAAAACGTCAACAAATCTAAGTTCTTTTACAACAAGACACACTGCTTGTACTTTAGTGATGTTTAAAAACTACGCATTACATATGTATTTATATATCGAGAAGTTTACTTTAGAAATATATGCGACTTTTATCTTAAGATTTTTCCTTTGGAAGCTAAACTCTTCAATATATAAATATATGTGAAATGCGTTGGTACTTCTCCACGGTACATTCACTTTGTCGACGGGCGCCAGTGTCCACTATTTTACTGGGCTGGCAGGTGCTCTCACTAACAACCGTAGTTTAATTGATTATCTTTGTATAGGTGGGAGGGGACTTTCATCATGCTACGCCGGTGCACGGGTCTGGCTAGTAAAAACATATTTGTTGATTAAACATATTTATCATTCCTGGAATTTCCACAAGTCCTGCTCGTATATAAATATTTTACTTGAAAATATATACAAAAATTACAGAATGAGGTATCTAATTGTTGACTATAAACAAATTACTTAATCTTAAGAAAACGATAGACACATATGAAGGCTACGAATTAATTATATAATAAAAGAAATTCTCTTTGCAATTGATATAATATGATTTTATGCAAAGTCGTTAGGCACATGAAAAAACGAGGACGTCATAAAAGGAAAGTTAGTATCAGCATTGTTTATCGATATAAACGACCGAAAACAGTTACAAAAAGAAAAACTCTTAAATGTAGAATTACGTTCGCAAGCTGTTTTACTCTTAAATTTATAAATAATCAGCGTTTCAGTCAGCGTCGGAGTTTTTATTAAAAAGAATTTGTGTAAACATCATTGCAATCAGTTTAAATGATAATAGGTCAACAGCAGACTTGCAGTGCCTTGTATTTAAAAAAAAAGAAGAAGAAAGAATTCATGTTTATAAAAAGAATTATAAAGTGAATTTTCCTTATTAATTTTAAATCTATTGAAAGTCTTAATGATTTCTGTATAAAATTTTAGACATTAGACGTACCTCTGGCATCTTTTAGGTGCCCTCCTCTCTTACTCTCATCATCAGCAGGGTCGTTTTAACGTCCGTTTTGCATGCTGGTATGCGATGAATGGCTTTTAGAAATTAATTTCCAAACTAATCTAATCCCTGGCCTGATATTTACAGAATGGAACGATAAAATTGTCGCCATAGAAAAGACGAAATGATTCCATTTCCGTTTGATGAAAACCGGGTTTCTTTATTTGTTACAGACCATCCACTAGATGGCCAGTTGTGTACAAATCCCAAGAGCAATAAAAGCCTTGTATCATGTCTGAAAGTGACACAATATTCAACGAATGAGATCGGAGATGCGCTGCTGTACAACTCATGCTCTCTACAGATCCACGTTATCACAACAAGACCATTGCCAGCACTCTCAAAATGCAACCCCGGGCGGTTCAACACTTGAAAACACAGCTCAATGAAGTTTCCAGCCACGGTTATGGTCTTTGGTGTGGCTTTAAGTGAGGGCCACATCATGCTACCTCATATCTTCGACTTGAAAGTCAACACCAAAGTATACCTGAATGTATTGAAGAGTGTGGTGGTCCCTTGATGCAATCAAGTGGCCACTGGCAGACCCAGTAGGACTCGGCACTGGCCCACAAGACCAAAGAGACTCAGGCTTGGCTTGAGAAGGAGTGCTACAACTTTACACCCTTCTCTCACTGGCCTCCACCTCCTCCCTCGATCTCGTTAGATTACTTCATTTGGTCATACGTCGAGAACATCACCAATATCATCTCCCACAACACTAAAGCTAGCCTGATCGATACCATCCGCAGAGTATTCGCCGAGCTCCCACTGGCGCTTGTGGAAAAGGCATGTTCTCAATTCTAGACCTGTACTGAGGCAGTAATTGAGGCTGAAGGTGGCTACATTGAATAGAGGTCAGCTCCACTGCATAATCAAATTCCTGAATGGATTTTTTCAATAAAAGTTTAAAAATAAAGCTGTAGTGTTGTTTTCTTTAGGGCGACAAATTTATCGTTCCACCCTGTATCTATCTTTCCCTCATGTCCATTCTTATTGCTACTTCCCATGTTTTCCTTGGCCTTTCCTTGTGAACTGAAGCTGTTACCTCAATTGTTTTATTTTACTAACCAAACAACTCCAATCCATTCTTTCAACGTGACCATACCATCGAAGTCTACTTTTCTGCACACATCTTCCTATAAATTCCAGATTTAATCACCTTCTAAGGTCACTCAGAACTAAGCTGGTCTTTAAGATTCAAATTACACACCCATTGTATCATTTTAATATCACTTCTCTCCATGCAACGCATGTCAGGACAAACCCTTAGTGACCATATTTCTATTTTCACACATCATTGCACTATGTACGTATCCCTAATAGACCCTTTCCTTGTTCGATAGTAGTAACACTCTGTTGGTTAGTAATTGCAACAATTCTCTGAACTTCATCTGTTCTAATTTCCATAGATTATGTAGTATACAGGAGACAACAATTTTTTTTTTAAATAGTCTAGATATCTTTAAAAGTGAGAATGTGTGTGTGTGTGTGTGTGTGTGTGTGTGTGTGTGTGTGTGTGTGTGATAGGACACTTCTCAACCTATATACTCAACGAATTTTTGATATACAGACTTAAAATTTGGTATATAGAGTAATCAGGCATGTGAAAAAGTTTGTAATCGGTTTTCATCCTGAAAAAATAGGGCTGCTAAGGGGGTCAAAATTGAAAAATTGGTATGGGGTGGGTGTCATCGGATTTTTATTCGTCAACTGTTTCACGAATGTGCTTACATAAATCGTTAACATAACAGATTACTTATGTTAAGAATAAGGAGGCTTGAAAACATTTTTAAATATCGTTTCAATCTGGTTTAATGGATATCGTACTTGATTTGCTTTACTTTCGATCTCAGCTCGAGTATTTTTCTTTTTACTTACTAGAAGCTAACTGTTTAAAAAGACATAATACTCGCATTTTTTTTCAGTTTTTTTTTCAGTTTTTTTTTTACTTCATTTGTTTTTTTAAGGAATTTATCGTTACATTTTTTTCGCATTTTTTTAAAACAAGTTTTTTTTACTTCATTTTTGTAAGGAATTTATCGTCACATTTTATAATTACAGTATTTCTGTTATAATAAATACGAATTCTGCATGAATTAAAATATAATATTTATGCCCATTTTACGACCGGGCAACTCCGGGCAGCTTGCTAGTAAAAGTATAATATCGTAAATTGAAATGACTAAGTTATATTTTGCAAACAATTAGGGGAAAAAAGAAAATACATCCTTCTTTAAAAAAAAAAAAAAAAAAAACTTTAATTAACCCCACTGAAACATAAAGGGGCCAGATTTATAGGGGTCATTCTAAGAGGTAAGTCGTGCTGCACGATGTTTGTGCACATTACATTTAGATTTCTGCATGTCAAGGAAATAGAGAGCTGGAGGCGAATTCCAAAGGCTAGCACTGTGAGGTTCGAACTCAAAAACTCTGTCTCTATGCTCTAAACACAGAATTATTTTAATGCATAAATCATACATATGTTATACTTTATCTACTTTTTATCCGAGTCAAAAGAAAGGCAGAGGATTTGGACAAATAGCTGAAGTTATCGTAGCAAAGTAAACATTGAACAATGTATGGAAGCACATAAAGCCAATAATAATGTCTATATTCTAATGTGGCGACTATATTTAACATTATTTTTTAAAGTAATTTATGAATGAAGATAATGAAATAATCAGTACTTGTTTCAAACTAAGCAATTAGTGAAATTAGCGATTTAACTCATATCTGCGAAGGTAAAGAAATTTGTCAGATTATTACTACAATGTACATCCATAGTTTCATTAAATAATAAAGCAAACTCGTTTTATGAAAAGCATAAACATGTATCTTTCTTTCTATCTGTCCCTGTCTTCATGTATATCTCTATGTCTCTCTTTAATAAACAAATCACCAGAAAATGAATTCAAAATGTAAATGTAAGAAAAAGATTTGTACACGATCAGTGAAATAATTATGTATGGTGTTTGCAATATAAAATTTTAACAAACAGTGATGTCATTGGCTAAAATTATCTATTGGTTATCCAATGAAATTTAACAGTCAGTGTCCATTATTGAAATAATTAACGGGTTGGATAGAATATGTAATCGATGAAATCGATTGAAATTTTGTTTTTATATATTGAACATAGATTTTTTTTTTAATAATTCACTGGCTAGACAGAGTCCAATGTGGATTTGTCAGGTGCAATGCTAAAGCGGTGTAACTTTTAGAATCTAACTTTTCTTTATATATTAGATATATACAGAAAATGAGAGTAATATCTGAAACAATAACTAAAACAAAAGATTTATATAAAATAGGTTTTATTCAATAAATTATTTATTCAGAAAGGCATAATCTCCCATTTTGCCCCCCCCCATCACCGCCATCAATTTTAAGGGGGCATAGCGGGTATACGTAAGATACAGCCTAAGATTATAATCCTGCTTTACTTCCGGTTCGAAGCATACCGGATATTTGGTCGAGTACTTGTAGAACATTTCCGAAATCAGAAAGCAGGAAATGTCAATATTGGACTAACACGTTTTAAAAAAGCAAGAACTGTTGTTCTACATATTGGATCGGAATGATACCTGCTAACATCTCGCTACTTATAATGAAAAGAAAATCGTAACATGTTCGTTTTCGGTTGTTTATATACTTATATAAACAGACTGATATTTACTGGGGGGTTCATTTTTATTTCATTTAATTTTGCACTTAGAATTTCGTTTCTGTCCACAAAGGCAGCTAACAGTTAAAATCTGCGAAAACACACTTGTTTAGACAAGTTTGTTGATGAACATTTTCGTACTGGCTCGCGTCTGTGTAGGTTTTTGTCTAATCCAATCATAATCAGTGACCTGTCTTGCTTTACTAATGAAAAGCATACAGCTGGGATTCAGAAGCCACCCTTACTGTTGGCGACAGCTTGCAAATGGCAACTTGGTTCTTAATGAGGAACGCGTGGCGGATGAGTACTGGCGTAAGAGAAGGGCGAAGAAAGAGAGAGAGAGAGAGAGAGAGAGAGAGAGAGAGAGAGAGAGAGAGAGAGAGAGAGAGAGTGAGTGAAGATAGAGGAAAAGAAGGGGGATAGAAAAGCATAAAGAGGGTGAAATGAAGCGTATAAGTTCAGAATGAAATTAGAGATAAATTATGGCGTGTATATTTAGCCGAATTAGTGAAAACATGACTTCAATTTTTTTACATTCATTTGATAAGCCAGTAGACATAAATTCTGCCTTTAACAAACTATGGACGCGTGGATTTTTCTTTTTCTGATTTTTTTTTTATTTTTTTAGCTCCTATAATCTTTTTCTCCCACCAACCTACCCGAACGAAAAAATTTAATTAATTTTTATCATAAATTTAATCCATACAGACATACAAATATATTCGTAGTAAAAGAAAACGAAAAAAAAAAGAAACAGAAAGTCAAAATATTTTTGTTTTTAAATAGTTCTCAACGTTTTATGATAAAAACATTACCATCTTTCAACCGATATGAAAATATGGTGATATTGAATTTTTTCTCACTTTTTCCACACCTATTCCGAATTGGTTTCTGTGGGCTGCCATCAGTCAACTGCCGTTCCTGCACCAAACGGTTATAATTAAACCAAAACGAAAAAGTTACAGGAAATCTTTTTCAGAGAAAATTTTATGACTAAAATTTAACATTTCCTGTAATAATTTTTTTTAATGAAAATTTAAATATCAAGTAAAAATTAAATTTATGCTTGATTAATAAAAATCCGAAAATAATTAGAAAAATAAAAGTTTTTTATAATTTGATTTTTTTTTTAGTGTGCAATCAATTATATAGGTTTATAACTCTAACGCCCTCTGTTGTCCGAGGGCCGGGCCGCATCCGTCGCTAACCTAGTTCACGGGAGCATACTTGTGATGTACTTTTGGCCGTGTTCATCGCTCCCGGCTCGCGGGACCATAGATGCAACCCAGCAGGGCTACATTCTTACTTGTCTAGTGGTGGACCCCTCAAGGGTGACCAGACTTTCACCGGTCACTGGAAAATATCTCTCTGCTGCTCAGGGCACGCGAAATGTGCATGTGTCCGTGTGGCAACATCGTCCACTTCGGCCGTCACTCTGGCTTCGTGCTGGATCCAGTCTATCTCTTTCATCATCTAGCGTCAGGGCATACCTGAAATACTGTATCCTCATTCAGGCCGGCAATCGAGAAACAAAGAAAAACTTTGGATCATTTTTATATACCGAAACAAAATAATTCTTTATAAATCCTTTTACGCTTGTTTAAAGTCGAGTTCTTTGATCCGAGCTTCGTGATGTAGGTTGTATAACTTAAGTTCATCTAATTAATTTCCCAGCTAAGAACAAGAGCTTTTCAACTTAGCTCTTATGAGGGTTTCGCCCCCCCCCCTCAGGCGGGGCAAGAGCGATGTGGACGTCTCGATACCAGCCAGTAAAAAGACCCTAATTCTAAAAAGACAATCGTATAAATAAAACTGGCCTCTTCCCCTCCTCTGTCATTTGAAGACTACTTTTCTTTCTTTTTCCCTCTAAACCTCTTTTTTGTGAACCTCTTCTTTCTCTTTCGTGACCATATCTCTCCTAGGCTCAATTTATTTATTTATCTGTCCAACTAACTTATCACTTGGTGGCCTGGTAGTTAAATACGACAAGTGGACCCAAATGACAACATCTCCCAGACACCAAAGCAGACATTTTGAACCCAAGTCATTGTTTCCATAATATTTGAATTGTTTTTCAAAAACTCAAGCAGAAAACGATCGTGTATTGTTTTTCTGCCAAACTCAACAATCTCATTATCATATTTATTTATTTTTTACTTTTTTCCATCGAAATATTTTATTTCTTATCGACATTTTTGCCTCTTCTTATTTTCACATAAGTACAAAATGAAAATTAAACCCGCTTAAAGAACAATTATTATCTATTATATTTTTCTTCCCATGATAAAAGTCCCAGGGACACCCCTCTTTTTTTCTTGATCAAATATCTCACCCCTTCTCCTACCTTCTCTTCCTCTATTTGACAGGCAAGGCCATCTGGTATCGTCAGGAATCTTGCTACAGGTTGGAAATCGACTAAATAAAACAAAAAATAGGTTGTTTATGACTGTTTGGTACAAAAGAACCAATTCATTGATGTCGGCCCATGACCATAGATTTTGAAATAGGGTGCGTAAGCAAGAAAATTCGGTACAGGTGCATATTGTGAACTGGACGATCTTAGCGTTCGCTCAGCTTTGGCCAGAACATGATGTCTACGGTCAGATTATGCCGAGCAACATCTCGGGTTTAGCTGCTATCTGATGTAACACGGCAATCGGAAAATCATAACACGGAGCGCTGAATTACAATGAAGCGGCGGTCTCTTCAAACGAAAAAACATTACGTAATGCGTGAAAATAAAGCTCAGCTCTCTTAAGGAAATTAAAAAACAAATAAGCGGTCAGCCTAAGCATAAAATGCAATATTTCAACTTCCTGTCATTAAATAATTTCTGACTGTTTACTGTGTATGCCTACTAATTTGACAATTATAGATGCTTCATAAAAATAAGATAAAAAATAATTATTAACATTTATTTTGTTAAATCTGATCATTATATATATATATATATATATATATATATATATATATATATATATATATAACTCGTGCTGGTCAAAATAATAGAACATATGTAAATTCATTCCGTTTGGGATAATTTTCAGCTTGTAAATTATACAGGTGAGATATCTTATATTTAAATAACAATTGCAACTATTTTTAATCATTTGAGGAGGTGCATATGGCAGGCAATGAGTACTTTATTGTCACCTTAGAAAAGTCAACGTTCATATTTAATAGAACATTTTGTCGTTGAGTAATCTTAAACTAAAAACATTTTGCAAATATTGTTTAAAAATATTTTGAAAGTGATTTAATAATACTGTATAAGTATGGGTCGCTCTAAAGACATATCTTTGCCTGAGAAGCAGTGTATCTTTGATTTGCGGGCAGAAGGAAAAACGCACATGGAAAGACAGAAGAGTCAAAGATCAGAATCAAATTCTGATTCCTGGTAGGTGCAGGAGTTAAAATGAAAAAATAAAGCCAAGACAAAAATGTTTATGCTCTCAATGTACAAGGTGGAACTATAAATTTGTCACCCTAAAGAAAACAACACTACAGCTTTATTTTAAAACTTTTACTGTAAATATCAATTCAAGTAACTTTATTATGTAGTAGAGCTGACATCTATTCAATGTAGCCACCTTCAGTCTCAATCACCACCTCAATACAGGTTTGGAACTGAGCCCATGCCTTTTCCACAAGCGCCGACAGAAGCTTGGCGAACACTTGACGGATGGCGGCGACCAGACTGCCTTTTGTGTTGTGGGAGGTCATGTTGGTGATATTCTCGACATATGAAGTAGCAAGGGGGCAAGAGGGGGGAGAGGTGAGTCGTAGCACCCCTTCTGAAGCCAAGCCTTAGTCTCTTTGAACTTGTGAGCCAGCACAGAGTCTTGCTGCCATACCCAGGATATGCCAGCGGTCACTTGATTGCACCAGGGGATCACCACATACTTCAGTACATCCAGGTACACTTTGGTGTTTACTTTCAAGCCGATTTCGAAGATGTGATGTGGCCCTCACTTGAAACCACACGAACGACCATAACCGTGGCCAGAAACTTTGTTGCGTTGTGCCCTCCAGCATTGAATCGTCCAGATTTGCATTCTGAGGGTGTGATAATGGTCCTAACTTAGATCGGTAGAGAGGATGAGTTGTACAGCAGTGCATCTCCGATTTCATTTGTTGAACATTGTGTCACTTTCAGATATGATAGAACGATTTTATTGCTCTGGGAATTAGTACACAACTGGCCAACTAGTAGATGGTCTGCAACAAAAAAATAAATTTCATCAAACCGAAATGGAATCATTTCGTCTTTTCTACCTGTAAAATGTGGAATCGGTATCAAGCTGTACCTTGCGTATTTATATTATATTTAATCCTAGGAGAATGTGAGTAACTGCGCATTGCAAAATATTGGCTATTTTCTCAGCTGAAAGATTCAATAAGATATTTAGTTGTTGTGTTGCTTTTAATGAATGGGGAAAATTGTTAATATTTTTTCCCCAAGATAAATGTCAGCCACTTTAGATGGGTTTTTTTTTTTTACCTCTTTCCCATTTCATCTATTTCCTATTTTTGCTTATCGTCAATCAGAATGAAAAATTAAAGAGTGTAAAAATCTAAAAGAAATAAAACCAGTTATGTTTGTAATAACGATTTTATGATTTAATCTTCATTCCTTGTTTCTTTTTTTAATCAAACCCAGAAGCCATTATTTTTCTTAATCTTCGTTCAAATAAAACTTAATAACGCAGATCCAAATATATACATAAGCATTTACATGAAAAAAAAAATGTTCCAAGGTTTTTCTTGCATGATCCGATGAAGAAACAATTCAGTAGAATTACGCTTCACCAACCTGTGTGAAATATTCTCTTCTTAGCATTATGAACAATTACAAGAAAAATAGGGTTTTAGAAGTATGCTGTAATTGTTGGATTTTAAACTACCGTGTGTTCACAAAATCCTTTATAGGCACAGGTTGATCTAATCGCTGTCACCGTCGTCGCTGTAAACTAAAGTTGCATTTCGTCAGTCGGTAAAACTCACCCCAGCACTGTTTTTTTTTTTTCTCTAATAAAAGGCATATCGTACTTTGGGGTAATTGTGCCAACTAGCTAAAAGCGCTCTATTGGCACCCACGCATATAACGAGCACTTTTTTAGTTGGCGCAATTATCCCCAGATTTGGTGCAATTACCCCAAAGTACGGTATGTTATTTAAACATAGAAAACATATGGGAGATATCTCGTAAAAGCCTTATATATATATATATATATATATATATATATATATAAAATAATTTCCACTGCCAGACAACATTGCAGCCAGCAAGAGCCACGAAAACCAACAAACCGGGAGTCCAAGACTCGAGGTTCGCCCTCATTTCATCAGTTTCGAATCCTGAGTTCGGATGTGTCTAACTGATGAGCCCAAATGAGGGCGAAACTCGAGTCTTGGACTTTCAGTTTGTTGGCTTTCGTGGCTCTTGCTGGCTACAATGTTATCTGGCAGTGGAAATAATTTTATATATATATATATATATATATATATATATATATATATATATATATATATATATATTTGTAGTCATAGATATACAGTCCTGTTTCGTTGTATCACAACTCATTAGTGCCGCTAGACTTGCACCTCTCCCAAGCCGAGGATTGAACCTAGAACCATCGCGTTGACAGCCAGCTGTTCTACCAATCGACCCATGGGAGTGGCGCCCGTAAATAATCTCGCCAAATATCTATTTAAGCAAACATCCGTCCACCACTTGTACAGTGCTCTAACTGCTTTGTTTTATAAATAAAGAGCGAACGTCGCATCAATAAAGTATAATGAAACAAAAAGATTACATATATATATATATATATATATCTTTTTGTTTCATTATACTTTGATCAGAAGTCTCAGAAACCAATTCCTGGGGCTAACACTAGATTTCTATATTAGATACATAAATATTGAAATATTCCATTAAAGTTCTCCTTTACTTCTCAAATTCTTAGTTATTGAAGAAGTTGGGAATAATTTTCTTCTCCCCAATTGATCATTTAAATATTTTATAGTATATTTTTCTTATGGTCTCTTCATCTTACTGTACTCCATGACGAGAGTACACCTTGTCTGGTGGAGTATCCAACTTCGTACTATTACTTAAGGTAACATCACTTGAATAAGGTGGCCTATTTCTTGTAAAAGCCAGTGTTGGTAAAGTATAACGAGGAGATCTTATTTGGACTGTGAATACTCGTATATATATATATATATATATATATATATATATATATATATATATATATATATATATATATATATATATATATATACAGCTACATGGTAAGAAGCTGATGATCCCCGTTTTCTATTTACAAAATTTTAGTTAAGGTTGTCTTTTTTCATCCTTAATTACTTAAATTCTGTTTTAAAATTGAAGACTTTTGCGAAATCGGCTTATGCAAGTGCTAAGTCTATTTCAATTGAACAATTTTAGCTAAGCCCTTTTCTTTTTCATCCTTATATAAATGAATTTTTTTTTGTTATTATAAACTTTTTAGAAGGCGAATTATATAGGTTAAAATTAATATTTTTTTTCTTCCGGGAATTTAAACAGCATTCTTTATTTTTATTTTTGCATTTTTTTTATTCAAAGCTCCTTTAGACTATATATATATATATATATATATATATATATATATATATATATATATATATATACATATATATTTGTGTGTGTATGTGTTTATGTGTGTGTACATATACACATATGTATAAATACATAATAATTTTACATTTGTAGATACTCGTATATTTAACTATTTAACACACAGGCATGTTTTATGTATACAAAAAGTTTAATCATATAATGGCTAAATTTTAAACGCGATCACAACTATTCCAAAATGTATTACATAAACGTAAGTCTATCAGGAAGTCAAGAATTATTCTGTATGAACTTTCATTGAAATATATAATGACTATTTATAATGCATATAAATTCAAAGACTACAATTCCAAGTAGAAATTGCTATGTGATAAAATAAACAAATAAAAAGGAAACCAATCAGAACCAGAACTGCAAACAGCTTTGTAACAAACTACTAGAAATCGTAAAGCAGAAACATCAAACCTCCAGCTCACCATTCAAGTTGCCATCAATTTATTTTAATGAGTGCGCTTAATTCTCCACAGATATAACTTGACTGTAAATTAATTTGTGCTCAAGTTAACATAATAATTAGTCATTTGCACGAGTGATATGAAAATGTCATCGAAAGATTTGGCTAGATATTTACTCCTATTTCTTATATCTGACTGTAAATACATGCTCTTTGCTATATATATCTATTCAGGCAAATATTGTGAGGATAAGCTGGGTTTGTATTACTGTACACATAGATTCGAAAAAGTTGTCAAAAAACAAATATAGAACAAATAAATGTTATCAAAGGCAAGATAAGTTACTTTTCTACCTAACTGGATATATAGAAATTCGCTCAATATATGTTACCGTGACATAAGTTGACATATATTCGGTTGTTTTCTAACAGTATTTTGTCTAGTTTATTATTTATAATACCTTTTCCCAAACTTACCCTCTCCGAGAGAGAGTCGGCTGCCATTTTGAATTTTCCAATACATCGGTAAACACTGCATGTTTTTCGAGCTGAATAAGCATGTTACACTGAATAAAAACACAAAAAATATATCCAGTTAGGTAGAAAAGTAACTTATCTTGCCTTTGATAACATTTATTTGTTCTATATTTGTTTTTTGACAACTTTTTCGAATCTATGTGTACAGTAATACAAACCCGATAAGCTAGATGTGGTATTATGTCCTAAAATGTTTCATAATGTTTTGATCATGAGGATAACTTTAAAATTATTGAATACACAAATTTTGCCATTTTATTCATCATTTTCAATCCTCTCGTAATATTCTTCATCATTCAACTAAAATCCATCCATCTCATTAACCCTTATTGTCGAGTCATTTTTAGCCTTGATAAGTGCTGAATAATGCGTATACATATGCGTACACACACCTCTCTCTCTCTCTCTCTCTCTATATATATATATATATATATATATATATATATATATATATATATGTGTGTGTGTGTGTGTGTGTGAAAGTGACCTTGTCTGTCTCTCTATCTGTCTGTGTAACAGTTTCTACAAAGCTACTCTGTTCATTTTTGGTCTACGAACTTGAAACTTGATATATAGGGGATTTGAACCTGTGGAACAAATTCGATTTGGTTTTCAGCCATTAAAATCTGCTTAGAAGTCAAAAATTGAAAAATTGGAACTTGGCAAGCGTAAGTCGACTAAACATGTGCAAATATATATAAGTATATGTCTAATTACACTAATTTTAAAAGTTTTGATATGTATATGGACTTAACTCAGATGACAACGAATAACAGTGGAGAGTTATATGTTTTGGTTCTGATTCTAACTGATACTCCTCAAGTCATATTTTTTTAAAACTTTTAAACTCATTATTATATGTTAGGTACAATATGATAATCAATAGAGGATTGATCTATAAGAATAAACACGAAATTAATTAAAATATAATATTTTACATTGCAATTTTATCAGGGAGATCGTTTAAGTACACCTGCATTGATATTATGTTTATGTATGTATTTTTACAAAATAAAAACTACTCGAAGTCTTAAGGTAACTTTTCAAAGTAACAAAAAAATGATGACGCTTTCTCAGTTCTACAATGCTTCTCATTTTACTATATATATATATATATATATATATATATATATATATATATCGTGTTAGTGCAGAGAGTGATCCGCGCTATTTTTTAGATCGTATTTCCAAGTTTAATTAAAGTTTTATTATATGTTTTTTTTATTCAATTGTAAGGTTAAAGTATAGAATAGGTACAAAACACCCTCCCTTCCTCATGTTAAGAATGGCTTTTTAAATAATAACGTTATTATTTACGTCCGGATCACTCTCTGCACTAGTATCATATATATATATATATATACATATATATATATATATATATATATATATATATATATACTCCTATAAATTTGTTTCTTTTGGTGTGTTTTGATATCCATATTAAAAACCCTTTTTTCTATTTATTTAGTTATTTATTTGTTTCCCCACCGAGTAAATTAGGCACAAGACCGTTTTTTAATGTGGAGAATGAGGGGAGGGGGACCAGTTCTCCTGAGAGGGAACTGGATAGTGACAACTGGTATGAAGGGTTGCCCCTACATTGACCAAAACTGATTGCTCAAAAGCAATGGTCTGATATGTGGGGTTGCCCCCACATTTGGTCTTTGATTGCAGTATCTGCCGGAACAGATACTACACTTTGATGACAGAAAAAAGATCTTGGCTCGAAGGCCAAGAAGAAAAAAGACCAGCCTTTTTTTTTGTTTATTTAAAAAGAAAGTACAACTTTGTTATATATGGGTCATCGAATTGCATTCACATACAAAAGATCTACCTAATTTGCATATTCTTTTAAATATTCATTTTAATTAATTTCCTATTAGTTTTTTCGGTTTTCTTATGGGATGATCATCTTTAATTAAGTATTACATCCAATTATATTCATAAAAATATTCTACATGATTTATACTTGCGTAATATTTGTGTAAAAAGCTTATAGTAAATACAAACCTCTTTCTATATATATTTATTATGCATATGCATATGCATTATATATATATATTTGTTTTAAAAATTTACCTACCAAACTCTTCTATCAGTTTTTGATCCGTAAAACTTAATATATAGAGTATTTTAACCCATGTAAAACTATATTTGGGTTGTAGCCGGGGAAAATTGGTGCAAAAGTGTTAAAATTTAAAAATGGAATTTGCTAGGTGATTGTCGAATGACGGCATTACGAATATGCATGCGTAATGTAATAGCTATTGGTTCATATTTTAATTTTTAGCCTTGCAATAAAATATCTTCATAGCTCAGCTATTAATGTCAAAGGGAAAAGCAAATCATAAAATCAAATAATAAATAAAGCCATGACAATTATCTCCCCTTAAAAACTTGCAAAAAAAAAAAAATACTCTCTCTCTATAGATATTAACTGTAGCGTCTCTAAATCAAAATACGCTAACGGAAACAATTTACTGCACGAGCGTCGCCCTTTTTAAAATTCATCATTCAATAAAATAAAAAGCTATAGCAAACATCTAAATGACTACTTTAAATACAGTTCCTGATTTCAAAAAAAGAAAAACCAAAAGGTAATTATATATCTATATATTTTTAAATCAAATTTATTATGTAAATTCAAAATATATATATTTTTTCTACTCATTTCTATCTCTAACCTATACCAATTTTCTTATTATTTATTAATTTTCTTATAAATTTTAAATCCAAACCTTTTACTTCAATTTTTCAGATTCATCTGCCTTACTGTTAATGCTAGGTTTATTTTTGGTGTCTTTTCAATTCAATAGAAATCCTCCTAAATTTGCTGATGAGGAGACCGTGCTTACCAAAAAAACTATGTATAATTGTTCTACGTGACTTCATGTATACCACAAATAAAAAGCACGGATTTCCGAAACGATCGTACAGATAATTGACTTTGTTGTTGTTCCTTCTTATGAAACTGATTTTTAATTTAATTAAATTTTGATTTTTAAATTTAAAAATTTTTTAAAACTTTTAAATTATAGATCACATTACTTAATATATATATATATATATATATATATATATATATATATATATATATATATATATATATATATATGTCATCCACATACAGCACTGTTTCGCTGTTTCACAGCTCATCAGTGCGGCTAGACAGGCAACTGCCTACCAAATTCCAAAATAGTAATATTGTATATCAATTCAAATGCCAGTGCGATGCTGGTTATGCTGGGCGAACATCCTTGCACCTTTTGACTCGTGTAAACCAGCATGTTCCATCGAAGATCAGACAAGGGAGGATGGGGTCTGGTGGTCTCCCTCCTTCTGCAGCCTTGGACTCTGCTATTGGCCAGCATTTGGTTGACAACCCGTGTTGTGCCGATAGATATAAAATAGATTGGTTCGAGGTGCTACATAGAGCGGACTCCAAAAACCATTTAAAGATTTTGGAGTCTGTCTCTATCTCAGTGCGTCAACCTTCTTTGTGCCGGCAAAAAGAAACATCAAACGCATTGTTTCTCTTTGGGGAACTTTGAATCTTTTCTCCCGTTTTTTTTTTTTCCTCCCTCGTTGTGCCAATATTTTAATCGTTTTTAAACGTTAATAAATTTATTTTAGTATCTCCGTACCTTTGGCACATTTAATAAGTTCCCCATTAGAACTCTTTATTTTTCGACACAATATTATTTTGTTTGCTATCGATTTTCTCCTGACGAGATGATAGCCGAAAGAGCTGTCGAGAAACTTCCGCCTATTATTTTTAAAACTATATATATATATATATATATATATATATATATATATATATATAAAGAAAAAATATATTTTACATTAATTCATTGTTTAATAGGATACTCAAAAAAAGATATGTTGAAATTTCCTTATTCTACAGAGTTTCAAAAAAGGAAACATATTACCAAATGAATATTATAGCAAATCTATGAATTTGCTGGTACTGGCATTAATTGAAACAACATTCCATGAAAACTAGTCATAAATGCAAAAATAAAAAAAACCCAACTTTTTTGTGCAAAGGGTTCATAAAATGGGGAAAAAATTAAAGAAATCAGAGGATGCAGTAAAAGTCAAGGATTAAAAAAAAACAGATGAAAAAATATGGAGAGATCAAGTATTATTAATACGAAAATATAATAGGAGACAATGTTCCCATAAGAAAAATCTGAAATTATTATGTTGTTGACACGCTGACTCAAATTAAAATCCAAAACGTGTGTAGTAATCCAATAAGATTGTAATAATCCAAATATGTGTAATTCGTGTTTGCAGAAACATCCGTTTGCAAACAATCAATGAGTAAAGATTATTTAAATCAGTTAAAAAAAAATTACAATTAAGGAAATTTTAAGGGGCGTAACTACTCCCATAACCGTCAGAATAGGGATTAATATATAATGGAAAAAACACGTTTTCAAATGAAAACAACTAGAATAAAATTATAACGGAAACGGCAACCTAAAAAGAAGAGAATATATATATATATATATATATATATATATATATATATATATATATATATATATATATATCCTTCCGTCTGTACCACTTTTTCTCGGAAAGTACTACACTGATCTAACTGAAACTTTGTATTGATTTTGTTATTATAAGGTCCAGCAAACTAAGTATTATGGCATCCGTTTAATACTTGGGATTAATAGTGGTTTTTCACCACGATACTTCATTTACTCTAGAAGCTTTCTTGGAAACTACTGGGCCGATCTAGCTGAAAGTTGATATGAACCTTTGTTATGTTAAGCGGCAACGAACAAAGTAATATGGTATCTTTTCGACGCACAGTTAGGGATTGATAGTGATTAACATTTAATGATTGTTAGTATTTAATGAGTATAAATTCAACCCTGTTCAACCATCAATTTAGCATAAAGTATTCATTCTAAGTTAATGGGCTATAATTATTTCGCCCGTTTTTAATGAGCAAAAAGTCTAGCTATATAATATTTTTTATTTACCTTGTTTATGGGTCACTGGGATTTATAGTTCAATATAGATCCTTATATTACGTCAGCAAAACTGCGGATGGATAGCAATATGTGTCAGACAGATGTCTACACGTGATGTGCATATACGCTATGCAGTATGGGATATCAAAACTTTCAAGGTGATAATTACGTGAACTTAACAAGGTCAGACAAATCAGTAACATAACACCTTACTATCAATGAAAACACGTGGACTGCTTGTCTGTGATTAGTCAGTTGAAATTATGGAGTAATTAATGAAATAAGATACAATAACGTTTATATATGGCACTTATAAATTAATTAAGAAGACATTTTCAGATTTTAATTCCCAAGGCAGTGTGAAGGGTGCCTCATTAACATAATGGATATCGACACAGACTACAGAATCGTTCCAAATCATTTTTGGTCTTTTGCATTACCTATGCATAAATACCATTAGATAAGATAGTACATATATTATATTAAATATATATTTAATAGAAAGACAAATGGTATTCTCTAAAAAAATGATATTCTCCAAACTACGGCCCGGGGGCCAGATCCGGCCTACCAAAGTCTTTGATCCGGCCCACAGAACTGTTATGGAAAACTTAAAAATATTCAGAAAACATTTTAAAAGTGGATTTAAGTGCGTGATGGGCTTTCTGCTTTTTTTTTTTTTTTTAGAAAATGATTAAAAGAATGGGATTTTGGATAACCAGTTTCTCTAAAATCAAAACTAATCTAGAAGTGTAAGCCATGTCTAGTTTCAGAACCGTTTCCGTTCGTTCGTTGGTTCGTTGTTCTACACAAGTCCTGGGAAGTGACTGGTTTGCAGTAGATAGTTTTCAAGTTGGAATCCACAGAGCAAAAGATTCTTCCCGTGTTGACACGAAGAAGAAAACATATGCGAAATTGATTCAGAAAGGTTTAATATTTATGGAGCAATTTTGGTTTCTGATTATTTGGTAGCAGAACGGGAATTTATTTGATTTGTCAGTTTCTAGCAGCATCGTTTATAAATAGAATCTCCGACTGTGCGGGGTCATACCCCATTATGAAATATTGCAACAACTAATAAGCAAAACAGTATAAAGCACGCCCGGGTCATTTTTTTTTTTTTTTTTTTTTTTTTGCCCACATAGCTTTAAAAAATCAGTAATATGATCCTTCATTCAAAACCTTTGGAGACCCTTGCTCTACAAGTATAATGAGGAGTTCAATATTAGAGAAGAGTTGAACAATCTTCTAACTACAAGCAAACAATCATATCAATGAGTATTCACCACTCATATCGTTTCATAATTTATAAGGAGTATACCCTTTGTTTATAAATTAGTAGTCTATGCATAATTAAATAACAGAAGGAAAATAACTCTTATGTGGTTTACATGGGTTTATTTTCGATGAGAATTGGAATAAGGATTCTAGACAAAAGGTTTAGTAGCATAGGACATAACAATGGTGTGTAACTGTTCTGTTCAGGAAATTAATTTTATCTCATCAGACGGCTATATATATATATATATATATATATATATATATATATATATATATATATTCTTTTTGTTTTCAAGCAAATATTATTAAATGCAACGGAGACACTTTGCTTTATGATTCTTTGTTTTTAATTTTTCGATTTTCCGTATCATCTTTTTTGTATCAAAATCAAAAATATTAATAAAAGTTCAATAGATGTTGCTGTTACGAGCACTTTCGATTCGTCCGCGAATCATCATCAGGTGTTGAAGTAAAAGTCCGAAGGAACGAAAACGAGACTTAAAAGTGAAATCTAAAATATGCAGTAAACGGCGATAAGTTAACATAGAGTCGATGAAAAGTCGATTTAAAATATACGTCGATTAAAACTCAAGTATTAAAATCAGTAAGTTCGTGGACATCGTTAACAAATTCCTTTTCAATACGAACTACGCAATACATTTTAGAACGTTACTGCTTTTCTCGAATGCGATATCATTTACAGTGGGTTTAAGGGTTCTAATATATGACGCTTCAAGAATTTTTAATTTTTCATATAATTTTCATGTTGTATAATTTTTATGTTGTGGGACAATTCCTATATATATATATATATATATATATATATATATATATATATATATATATATATATATATGTGTGTGTGTGTGTGTGTGTGTATTAGTATATTATGAACATATATGGCAATTAAGCTACACAGAATATTCTGTGTTGTTTTATCTCCATACGACATCGTCAGGTTAAAATGTTCTGTGTAGCGTAATAGCTATATATTTTCGTAACTTACTACCAAGCTCTAGTCAGATATTGAGCAGTGTTGAAGTAAATACTGAAAAGCGATACATTATCTCCATATAACATTTTATGTGGATACATGAAATACTGCTACTACTTCTACTAGTATGTATAAATAATTTCCCCAAGATGGTGATGGTGGCCTAAGAGTTTACTTCCTTAGTAACGGAGTCAAAGGTAGCATCATTGCGAGGTCTGAATCCTTCGACCACCGGTAATCGTCACTTTCTACATTGATGATTTCGAAAGTATGAAACACTAGTGCCTGTAGATATAAAAAAATAATTACTAGAAGGATCTGTGGAAATTCCACAGGGGACTTATTCATATGTAATCTATTGATGTTGGTATTCTCTAGATGGTCAGTGTAAATGGAGATGCTCTGATATTATTGTAGCGTTTTTGTTAAAACTACAAAAGTATTTAACTTAGCTAGCAGGGACGCTCGGCATAGCCTGGCCGTAAAGTACGCTTAAATATGATATTTTAATTCTTGCAGATTTCGTATATATTATTATAGAGTTAATGTTCTATCGATTTTTATATATTATAAAGTTGCAATTTAAAAAATAAAAATATATATATATATATATATATATATATATATTCATATGACTTGGGTGCATTAGCTTGAATCGAAACCGAAATAAAAACTTGTGAAATAAATATATGTACATATATATAACTTGATGTCCTTCAGCCATAACCGAAACTTATGAAGAATTGTTGATAAAATTATTTATAAAAAAGATAGATTACTGAAGCGCCATCAGTTATAATCGAAACCGAAACCAAAACTTGTGAAGAATTTTTGATAAAATTATTTATAAAAAAATAGATGACTTAAGTGCCATCAGCTATAATCGAAACTGAAACCAAAACTTATGAAGAATTCTTGATAAAATTATTTATGACTAGAAATGGAAGTACATAACAATTAAACGACCCGAATGTAAGCGTGACACAGAAAATAACACACACGCTATCGTATTAATATATATAGACAATTTATAACTATAACTATATATATATATATATATATATATATATATATATATATATATTATATATATATCTAAAAATTAATTTTTGCAACCAATTTTTCCCAGCCTGTTCAGCGTGTTTCCATAAAACTTAGCGTAATTGAGTAGGTTCAACAGTGAACCATGTATTTTTTATGATATCTCCGTTCAATCTAAAAAGACAAAGGATACCCCCAGTAGGGGCAGCTGCATGTGTAATTGTGAGGCAAGGGTTGTGCAATCCTATCCTGAATCAGCACTGTCTGCATGCCAGTGGAATTCTCTTCCGTTTGCCTGCTTTCCAGCTGACTACAATTTGATTGTCTTCAAGTCCAACGTAAACAAGTTCTTGATGAATCGTCCCCCTAAGTAATCCAATTTAAAAAAAATTCCACTACTTATGTTTACTACGCTATAACCCCATTGACTAATGTATACCCATTGACCCTTATCCTCGAGTGGCCTCCGGGCCTTGATAAGTGAAGATTCCTATGTAAAAAAAAGTGGCAAGGAGAACTCGAGGACGAATAGAAACAACGCCGAGATAAGCGGAGAGCACATACAGAACCTGGAAGTTCCAAATGGTCACCCATTTAGTACTGACCAGGTTCAACGTTGCTTAACTTTGATAATCCAACTGGGACCGGTGGGTCAACGTGATTATGCTGTACTATTTTGGTTTCATTCCATGTTCATAAATCTCATGATACAATTAATTATATACACACGCAATTCATCGAGGCGCTTTATCGATCTGTCATACATTCCTTCAGATTTATTCTGACAAAGGCAAAAAGAGAATAACAAATAATATAATTTTTTATTATCTCAGCAATCAGATAAGGAAAAAGATTAAATCCAATCATCTGGATCGTGTTAGAATGCCTGGAAGGATATTGAAGAAACTATTACAACTGCTGCTCCCTATTGATTAGATCGAATGCAAATGTTCGAAGAATCATATTTCTCTATCAATTTTTTTAAAAGCTGTACACTATCAACCTCATATATATATATATATAACTACTTCATTTACTCACATAAAAATTAATATACGAAAGTATAGATTCATGCGTGTGGATACTAGAAAGCTGATTGGCTAACTAAAATCATCAACAGAAGAGGACCATATAAAAACGAAAAACAACCACAGAATTCGTGTATAAGCCTGACGAATCCTAGAGTGGATGAAACGCGGAATATTCAGTGTAGCTTAATCGCCATATATATTTTATAAATTACTATATATATATATATATATATATATATATATATATATATATATATATAGCTAGTGAGTTAAAAGAAGAGAGTAAATTCAATTCTATAAGAAGAGACTTATCGGAATAATATAAAACTTTTTGTTACCTAGCTTCTTCTCTACTCGTCTGATTAGGCATTAGGCTTCGAAATACCTTGGTATAAACAGTCCCCTCTGTCCCCTAATTAAATGTTTGTATACCGTTATTAAATAAATGAACCATTCTTTATTTACCAATATATAGTTATTCTGACTTCATTTTCCACTCTTACTGCCTCATATATATATATATATATATATATATATATATATATATATATGTATATATATATATATATGAATATGTATTTTTTAAAAAAATACGAAAAGTACAAAAGTTTATAACGTTTCTTTATTCCTTTTCTATTGGCGACGTGCAGGAATACAAAATATTATTATAAAGAAATTAAAAACCCTTTTTTTACAATTAGTTAATTTCGACCGATCCTTCAGTCTTCATCAGTGTAGTGAAAATGATGTGTATGCACGGAGTAGGAGGAGAAAGGGAGAGGAAGGAGGAGAAGGTATAGCCAATAAGAAATCCAGCGTCAATCTTAAATACATATAAGTACGCACATGCACGCAATACATATACACATATAAAAGAATTTTTTTTTTAAATTAAACAGTAAATAAAGATGAAGAAACGCACATTGGACTGTCTAATATTTTGGATTCCAACAATAGTATTTATTCCAAAAGAGAACAAAAATTCAAAGGATATAAGACGTTATAAGGAGAGACGTTGTAAAAACATTTGTACATCAACGGATATTTTAACATTAAAAAAATGAACGAAAATTCCAAATTTAATTGTATTTTAAGACAGATACGAAACGCTCCTTTTTTATTATTTTATACAATAATATGTACATACACATAAGTAAATAAACAAGT